>NW_026642606.1:0-1233 GCF_028554395.1 Pezoporus wallicus
CACCCAGAGCACCGGTTCCATACCAGACCCTTCCAGAAGGGTCACCACTGACACCCAGAGCACCGGTTCCATACCGGACCCTTCCAGAAGGGTCACCACTGACACACAGAGCACCGGTTCCATACCGGACCCTTCCAGAAGGGTCACCACTGACACCCAGAGCACCGGTTCCATACCAGACCCTTCCAGAAGGGTCACCACTGACACACAGAGTGCAGCACTGGTTCCATACCAGACCCTTCCAGAAGGGTCACCTCTGACACCCAGAGCACCGGTTCCATACCAGACCCTTCCATAAGGGTCACCAGTGACACACAGAGCACCGGTTCCATATCAGACCCTTCCAGAAGGGTCACCACTGACACATAGAGCACCGGTTCCATACCGGACCCTTCCAGAAGGGTCACCACTGACACCCAGAGCACCGGTTCCATACCAGACCCTTCCAGAAGGGTCACCACTGACACCCAGAGCACCGGTTCCATACCAGACCCTTCCAGAAGGGTCACCACTGACACCCAGAGCATCGGTTCCATACCAGACCCTTCCAGAAGGATCACCAGTGACACCCAGAGCACCGGTTCCATACCAGACCCTTCCAGAAGGGTCACCACTGACACCCAGAGCACCGGTTCCATACCAGACCCTTGTCACACCCAGAGCACCGGTTCCATACCGGACCCTTCCAGAAGGGTCACCACTGACACACAGAGCACCGGTTCCATACCGGACCCTTCCAGAAGGGTCACCACTGACACCCAGAGCACCGGTTCCATACCAGACCCTTCCAGAAGGGTCACCACTGACACACAGAGCACCAGTTCCATACTGGACCCTTCCAAAAGGGTCACCAGTGACACACAGAGCACTGGTTCCATACCAGACCCTTCCAGAAGGGTCACCACTGACACCCAGAGCACCGGTTCCATACCAGACCCTTCCAAAAGGGTCACCAGTGACACACAGAGCACCGGTTCCATATCAGACCCTTCCAGAAGGGTCACCACTGACACACAGAGCACCGGTTCCATATCAGACCCTTCCAGAAGGGTCACCACTGACACCCAGAGCACCGGTTCCATACCAGACCCTTCCAAAACACATGACACACAGAGCACCGGTTCCATATCAGACCCTTCCAGGAAGGGTCACCACTGACACACAGAGCACCGGGTTCCCCCATATCAGACCCTTCCAGAAGGGTCACCACTGACACATAGAGCACCGGTTCCA
>NW_026642607.1:0-12545 GCF_028554395.1 Pezoporus wallicus
AAGCAGGCCAAAACACCCAAAACAACCCCCAAAACAGGCCAAAACCACCCCAAAATAACCTTGTCCTGCTTCTCATGGGACACAGGTCAGAGCCCCAAAATAGGAAAAAAACAACCCAAAACCACCTTGAACTGTTTCTCCTGTGGGATACAGGCTCAGAGCCCCAAAACAGACCCAAAACAGATCCAAAACACCCCAAAAACCACCCCAAGGCAACCTTGTCCTGCTTCTCCTATGGGACACAGAGTCAGAGCCCCAAAACAGCCCTAAAACAGGACAAAAACAACCCAAAACACCCCAAAACCACCTTGTCCTGCTTCTCCTACGTGATACAGGGTAAGAGGCCCAAAAGAGCCCCAAAACAGACCAAAACCAGGCGAAAACCAGACCAAAACACCCAAAGAAAACCCCAAAACATGCCAAACCACCCCAAAACCACCGTGTCCTCCTTCTCCTAAGGGACACAGGGTCAGAGCCCCAAAACAGACCCAAAATAGCCCCAAAAGAGGCCAAAAACAGATGAAAACAAGGCCAAAACAAGCCAAAGCAAACCCCAAAACAACCCCAAACCACCCCAAAACCACCTTGTCCTGCTTCTCCTATGGGATACAGGGTCAGAGCTTCCAAACAGACCCAAAACAGGACAAAAACAGTCATAAACCCCCAAAAGAGCCCCAAAACACCCCAAAACCACCTTGTCCTGCTTCTCCTATGAGATACAGGGTCAGAGCCCCAAAACACCCCAAAAACAGGACAAAAACCACACCAAAAACACACCAAAACCACCTTGTCCTCCTTCTCCTGTGGGATACAGGCTCAGAGCCCCAAAACAGACCCAAAACAGACCCAAAACACCCCAAAAACCACCCCAAGGCCACCTTGTCCTGCTTCTCCAATGGGACACAGGGTCAGAGCCCCAAAACAGACCCAAAATAGCCTCAAAATAGGCCAATATCAGGCAAAAACAAGGCCAAAGCACCCAAAAACCACCCCAAAATCACTTTCTCCTGCTTCTCTTATGGGATACAGGGTCAAAGCCCCCCAAAAAAGACCCAAAACAGGCCAAAAACAACCCAAAACACCCCAAAACCACCTTGTCCTGCTTCTTCTAGGGCATACAGGGTAAGAGGCCCAAAACAGACCCAAAACAGGCCAAAAACGGGCCAAAACACCCAAAGCAAACCCCCAAAACACCACCAAACCACCCCAAAACCACCTTGTCCTGCTTCTCCAATGGCATACAGGGTCAGAGCCCCAAAACAGGACAAAAACAGGAGAAAAGCAGGCCAAAACACCCCAAACAACCCCCAAAATGGGCCAAAACCACCCCAAAACCTTGTCCTGCTTTCCTATGGGACACAGGTCAGAGCCCCAAAACTGGACCCCAAAATCACCTTGTCCTGCTTCTCCTGTGGGACACAATTTCTGAACCCCAAAACAGGCTCAAAAAGTACAAAAACAACCAAAAAAACAAAACAACCCCTGTTTCTCCTGTGGGACACAAAACCCCAAAAAAACAGGCTCAAAAAAGTCCTATGCTCAAAACCACCCCCAAAACAACCCCAAACTCAGACCCTAAAACCACCAGACCCAAAACAGGCCAAAAAGAGGAAAAAAAACACACCAAAAGGGGCTCTATGAGCCAATAATGGAGCTCTAAAACACAATAATGGGGCTCTACGAGGTAATAATGGGGCTCTATGATGCAATAATGGGGCTCTATGATGCAATAATGGGGCTCTATGAGGCAATAATGGGGCGCTATGATGCAATAATGGGGCTCTATGAGGCCATAATGGGGCTCTATGATGCTATAATGGGGCTCTATGTGGTTATAAACGGTCTCTATGATGCCATAATGTGGCTCTATGAGCCAATAATGGGGCTCTACGAGGCAATAATAGGGCTCTATGAGGCAATAACGGGGCTCTATGAGGCAATACTGGGGCTCAATGATGGCTATAATGAGGTCTATGAGGCTATAATGGGGCTCTATGGGGTTATGATTGGCCTCTATGAGGCAGTAATAGGGCTCTATGAGGGAATAATGGGGCTCTATATAGCAACAATGGGACTCTATGAGCTATAATGGGGTCTATGAGGCTATTCTGGGGCTCTATGGAGCAATAATGAGACTCTACGAGTAAATAATGGGGCTCTATGTTGCCATCCTGGTGCCCTATGAAGTAAGAATTGGGCTCTATGATGCAATAATGGGGCTCTATGAGGCAAAAATGGGGCTCTGATGCAATAATGAGGCTCTATGAGGTTATACTGGGCCTCTATGATGCAATAATGGGGCTCTATGAGGCAATAATGGGGCTCTATGAGGCTGTAATGATGTCTTTGAGGCTATAATGGGCCTCTATGAGGTTATAATGGGGATGTGTTAGGCTATAATAGGGTTTATGAGGCAATAATGGGACTCTGATGCAATAATGGAGCTCTATGATGCAATAATGGGGCTCTATGAAGCAATAATGCGGCTACATGAGGCTATAATGGGGTCTATGACGCAATAATGGAGCTCTATGTCGCAATAATGGAGCTCTATGAGGCAATAATGGGGCTCTATGAGGCAATAATGGGGTTCTATGTCGTTATAAAGGGCCTCTATGACGCAATAATGGGGCTCTATGAGTCAAAACTGCGGCTCTATGAGGCAAAACTGGGGCTCTATGAGGCAATAATGGGGCTCTATGTCGCAACAATGGGGCTCTATGAGGCAATAATGGGGCTCTATGAGGCAATAATGGGACTCTGTGGTAATAATGGGGCTCTATGATGCAATAATGGGGCTCTATGAGGCAATAATGGGGCTCTATGTCGCAACAATGGGGCTCTAGGAGGCTATAATGAGGTCTATGAGGCAATAATGGGGCTCTATGTGGTTATAAAGGGTCTCTATGATGCAATAATGGGGCTCTATGAGCCAATAATGGGGCTCTACAAGGCAATACTGGGGCTCTACGAGGCAATAATGGGGCTCTATGAGGCAATAATGGGGCTCTATGAGGCTATAATGGGGCTCTATGAGGCTATATTGGGGCTCTATGGGGTTATAATTGGCCTCTATGAGGCAGTAATAGGGCTCTATGAGGGAATAATGGGGCTCTATATAGCAACAATGGGGCTCTATGAAGCTATAATGGGGTCTATGAGGCTATCTGGGGCTCTAAGGAGCAATAATGGGAGTCTATGAGTAAATAATGGGGCTCTATGTTGCAATCATGGTGCTCTATGAGGTAAGAATTGGGCTCTAGGATGCAATAATGGGGCTCTAGGATGCAATAATGGGGCTCTATGAGGATATAATGCGGCTCTATGAGGCTATAATGATGTCCTTGAAGCTATAATGGGCCTCTATGAGGTTATAATGGGGATGTGTTAGGCTATAATAGGGTTTATGAGGCAATAATGGGGCTCTATGATGCAATAATGGGGCTCTATGAGGCAATAATGGGGCTCTATGCCGCAATAATAGGGCTCTATGAGGCAATAATGGGCTCTATGAGGCAATAATGGTGCTCTATGAGGCTATAATGGGCCTCTATGAGCTTATAATGGGGCTCTGTTAGGCTATAATAGTGTTTATGACGCAATAATTGGGCTCTATGACGCAATAATCGTGCTCTATGAGGCAATAATGGGGCTCTGATGCAATAATGGGGCTCTATGAGGTTATAATGGGGCTCTATGAAGCAATCATGGGGCTCTATGACGCAATTATGGGGGTTCTGTGATGCAATAATGGCGCTCTATGAGGCAATAATGGGGCTCTATGAGGCAATAATGGGGCTCTACGTCGCAACAATGGGGCTCTAGGAGGCTATAATGAGGTCTATGAGGCAATAATGGGGCTCTATGTGGTTATAAAGGGTCTCTACGATGCAATAATGGGGCTCTATGAGCCAATAATGGGGCACTAACACGCAATACTGGGGCTCTACGAGGTAATAATGGGGATCTATGAGTCAATGCTGAAGCTCTATGACGCAATAATAGGGCTCTATGAGGCAATAACGGGGCTCTATGAGGCTATAATGAGGTCTATGAGGCAATAACGGGGCTCTATGTGGTTATAAAGGGTCTCTATGATGCAATAATGGGGCTCTATAAGCCAATAATGGGGCTCTAAAACGCAATACTGGGGCTCTATGTCGCAACAATGGGGCTCTATGAGGCAATAATGGGGCTCTATTAGGCAATAATGGGGCTCTATGTGGTTATAAAGGGGCTCTATGACGCAATAATGGGGCTCTATGAAGCAATAATGGGGCTCTATGAAGCAATAATGGGGCTCTATGAGGCAATAATGCGGCTCTATGAGGCTATAATGAGGTCTTTGAGGCTATAATGGGCCTCTATGGGGTTATAATGGGGCTCTGTTAGGCTATAATAGGGTTTATGAGGCAATAATGGGGCTCTATGACGCAATAATCGGGCTCTATGAGGCAATAATGGGCTCTATGGGGAAATAATTTGGCTCTATGAGGCAATAATGGGGCTCTATGAAGCAATCATGGGGCTCTATGATGCACTAATGGGGGTTCTATGATGCAAAAATGGGGCTCTATGAGGCAATAATGGGGCTCTATGTCGCAATAATGGGGCTCTATGTCGCAACAATGGGGCTCTAGGAGGCTATAATGAAGTCTATGAGGCAATAATGGGGCTCTATGTGGTTATAAAGGGTCTCTATGATGCAATAATGTGGCTGTATGAGCCAATAATGGGGCTCTAAAACGCAGTAATGGGGCTCTATGAGGTAATAATGGGGCGCTATGATGCAGTAATGCGGCTCTATGAGGCAATAACGGGGCTCTATGAGTCAGATGAGGTAATAATGGGGCTCTATGATGCACCCAATAATTGGGCTGGGTTCTCTATGAGGCCATAATGGGGCTCTATGAGGCTATAATGTAGTCTATGAGGCAATGATGGGGCTCTATGTGGTTATAAAGGGTCTCCATGATGCAATAATGTGGCTCTATGAGCCAATAATGGGGCTCTAAAACGCAATAATGGGGCTCTATGAGGTAATAATGGGGCTCTATGAGGCAATAATGCGGCTCTATGAGGCAATAATGGGGCTCTATGAGGCAATAATGGGGCTCTATGAGGTTATAATGGGGCTCTATGAGGCAATAATGGGGCTCTATGTGGTTATAAAGGGTCTCTATGATGCAATAATGGGGCTCTATGAGCAAATAATGGGGCTCTAAAATGCAATACTGGGGCTCTGTGAGTCAGTACTGGGGGTCTATAATGCAATAATGGGGCTCTATGAGGTAATAAAGGGGCGCTATGATGCAATAATGGGGCTCTATGAGGCAATAATGGGGCTCTATGAGGGTATAATGGGGCTCTATTAGGCAATAATGGGGCTCTATGAGGAAATAATCGGGCTCTATGAGTCAATACTGGGGCTCTGTGAGTCAGAAGTGGGGCTCTATAATGCAATAATGGGGCTCTATGAGGTAATAATGGGGCGCTATGATGCAATAATGGGGCTCTATGAGGCTATAATGGGGCTCTATGAGGCTATAATGGGGTTTATGAGGCTATAATGGGGTCTATGAGGCTATAATAGGATTTATGAGGCAATAATGGGGCTCTGCGATGCAATAATGGAACACTGTGAAGCAATAATGGGGCTCTATAACGCAATAATGGGGCTCTACGAGGTAATAATGGGGCTCTATGAGGCAATAACGGGGCTCTATGAGGCTATAATGGGGTCTGTGAGGCAATTCTGGGGCTCTATGGAGCAATAATGGGACTCTACGACTAAATAATGGGGCTCTATGTTGCAAACATGGTGCTCTATGAGGTAAGGATTGTGCTCTAGGATGCAATAATGGGGCTCTAGGATGCAATAATGGAGCTCTATGAGACAATAATGGGGTTCTATGACGCAATAATGGGGTTCTGTGTCGTTATAAAGGGGCTCTATGATGCAATAATGAGGTCTATGAGGCAATAATGGGGCTCTACGAGGTAATAATGAGGCACTATGAGTCAATACTGAAGCTCAATGATGGAATAATGGGGCTCTATGAGGCTATAATGCGGCTCTATGATGTTATAACGGGGCTCTATGAGTCAATAATGAAGTCTATGAGGCAATAATGGGGCTCTATGAGGCAATAATTGGGCTCTATGTCACAACAATGGGGGTCTATGAGGCAATATTGGGGCTCTATGAGTCAATATTGAAGTCTATGAGGCAATAATGGGGCTCTATGAGGCAATAATTGGGCTCTATGTCACAACAATGGGGGTCTATGAGGCAATATTGGGGCTCTATGTCGTTATCAAGGGGCTCTATGAGGCGATAATGGGGTCTATGAGGCAATAATGGGGCTCTATGAGGCAATAATGGTGCTCTATGAGGTAATAATGGGGCTCTATTAGGCAATAATGGGGCTCTATGTCGTTATAATGGGGCTCTATGAGGCAATAATGGGGCTCTATGAGGCAATAATGGGGCTCTATGTCGCAATAATTGGTCTCTATGAGTCAATAATGGGGCTCTATGAGGCAATAATGCTCTATGGGCTCTATGAGGCAATACTAGGGCTCTATAAGGCAATAATGGGACTCTATGAGGTTTTAATGGGGCTCTATGAGGCAATAATGGGGCTCTATGAGGCAATAATGCGGCTCTATGAGGCAATAATAGGCTCTATGGGGAAATAATTTGGCTCTATGAGGTTATAATGGGGCTCTATGAAGCAATCATGGGGCTCTATGATGCACTAATGGGGGTTCTATGACACAATAATGGGGCTCTATGAGGCAATAATGGGGCTCTATGAGGCAATAATGGGGCTCTATGAGGCAATAATGGGGCTCTATGAGGCAATAATGGGGCTCTATGAGGCAATAATGGGGCTCTATGGGGGAATAATGGGGCTCTATGAGGCAATAATGGGGCTCTACGACAATAATGGGGCTCTATGAGGTGATAATGAGGCAATAATGGGGCTCTATGAGGCAATAATGTGGGTCTATGAGGCAATAATGGGGCTCTATGGGGGAATAATGGGGCTCTATGAGGCAATAATGGGGCTCTATGAGGCGATTATGGGGCTCTATGATGTTATGTTAGGCAATAATGGGGCTCTATGAGGCAATAATGGGGCTCTATGAGGCAATAATTTATAATGGGGCTCAATGAGGCTATAACGGGGCTCTACGAGGTAATAATGGGACTCTGTGAGCAATACTGGGGCTCTATGAGGCAATTGTGGGCTCTATGAGGCAATAATGGGGCTCTATGAGGCTATAATGGGGCTCTACGAGGTTATAATGGGGCTCTGGTAGGCTATAATAGGGTTTATGAGGCAATAATGGGGCTCTATGACGCAATAATGGGGTCTGTGAGGCAATAATGGGCTCTATGGGGAAATAATTTGGCTCTATGAGATTATAATGGGACTCTATGAAGCAATCATGGGGCTCTATGATGCACTAATGGGGGTTCTATGACGCAATAATGGAGCTCTATGAGGCAATTAAGGGTGCTCTATGAGGCAATAATGGGGCTTTATGTCGAAACAATGGGGCTCTAGGAGGCTATAATGAAGTCAATGAGGCAATAATGGGGCTCTATGTGGTTTTAATAGGGCTCTATGAGGTTTTAAAGGGGCTCTATTAGGCAATAATGGGGCTCTATGACGCTGTAATGAGGTCTACGAGGTTATAATGGAGTCTATGGGGTTATAATGGGGCTCTATGAGGCTATAACGGGGCTCTACGAGGTAATGGCGCTCTGTGAGCAGTACTGGGGCTCTATGAGGCAAAAGTGGGCTCTATAAGGCAATAATGGGGCTCTATGAGGGTATAATGGGGCTCTAGGAAGCAATCATGGGGCTCTATGATGCACTAATGGGGGTTCTATGACGCAATAATGGGGCTCTATGAGGCAATAATGGGGCTCTATGTCGCAATAATGGAGCTCTAGGAGGCTATAATGAAGTCTATGAGGCAATAATGGGGCTCTATGTGGTTATAAAGGGTCTCTATGATGCAATAATGGGGCTCTATGAGGCAATAATGGGGCTCTGTGATGCAATAATGGAACACTAGGAAGCAATAATGGGGCTCTATAATGCAATAATGGGGCTCCATGAGGTAATAGTGGTGGTCTATGAGGCAATAACGGGGCTCTATGACGCAATACTGGGCCTCAATGATGGCTTTAGTGAGGTCTATGAGGCTATAATGGGGCTCTATGGGGTTATAATTGGCCTCCATGAGGCAGTAATAGGGCTCTATGAGGGAATAATGGGGCTCTATATAGCAACAATGGGACTCTATGAGCTATAATGGGGTCTATGAGGCTATTCTGAGGCTCTATGGAGCAATAATGGGACTCTACGAGTAAATAATGCGGCTCTATGTTGCAATCATGGTGCTATATGAGGTAAGAATTGGGCTCTAGGATGCAATAATGGGGCTCTATGTGGCAATAATGGGGCTCTGATGCAATAATGAGGCTCTATGAGGTTATAATGGGCCTCTATGATGCAATAATGGGCCTCTATGAGGCAATAATGCGGCTCTACGAGGCAATAATGATGTCTTTGAGGCTATAATGGGCCTCTATGAGGTTATAATGGTGATGTGTTAAGCTATAATAGGGTTTATGAGGCAATAATGGGGCTCTATGATGCAATAACGGGGCTCTCTGAGGCAATAATGGGGCTCTATGATGCAATAATGGGGCTCTTTGTCGCAACAATGGGGGTCTATGAGGCAATATTGGGGCTCTATGTCGTTATAAAGGGGCTCTATGATGTAATAATGGGGCTCTATGCGGCAGCAATGGGGGTGTATCAGGAAATAATGGGGCTCTATGAGGCAATAATGGGGCTCTATGAGGATATATTGGGGTATATGAGGCAGTAATGGGGCTCTATGGGGTTATAATGCGGCTCTGTGGGGCAATAATGGGGCTCTATGGGGTTATAATAGGGCTCTATGACACTATAATGAGGTCTATGAGGCCACAATGTGGCTTTATGGGGTTAAAATGGGGCTCTATGAGGCTATAATGGGGGTCTATGAGGCTATAATGGGGTCTATGAGGCTATTCTGGGGCTATATGTGCAATAACGGGGCTCAATAATACAACAATGGGGCCCTATGACGCAATAATGGGGCTCTATAAGGGAATTACGGCAGTTCTATGACAAAATAATTGAGCTCCTTGACGCAATAATGAGGTTTATGACGCAATAATGGAGCTCTATTAGGCAATAATGGGGCTCTAGGAGGCTATAATGAGGTCTACGAGGCTATAATGGCGTCTATGGGGTTATAGTGGGGCTCTATGATGCTATAACGGGGCTCTACGAGGTAATAATGGGGCTCTGTGAGCAATACTGGGGCTCTATGAGGCAAGAATGGTGCTCTATGAGCCAATAATGGGGCTCTATGAGGCTATAATGGGGCTCTATGAGGTTATAATGGGGCTCTGTTAGGCTATACTAGGGTTTTTGAGGCAATAATGGGGCTCTATGACGCAATAATGGGGCTTTATGAGGCAATAATAGGCTCTATGGGGAAATAATTTGGCTCTATGAGGTTATAATGGGGCTCTATGAAGCAATCATGGGGCTCTATGATGCACTAATGGGGGTTCTATACTATGAGGCAATAATGGGGCTCTATGAGGCAATAATGGGGCTCTATGAGGCAATAATGGGGCTCTATGTCACAACAATGGGGCTCTAGGAGGCTATAATGAAGTCTATGAGGCAATAATGGGTCTGTATGTGGTTATAAAGGGTCTCTATGATGCAATAATGTGGCTCTATGAGCCAATAATGGGGCTCTAAAACGCAATACTGGGGCTCTACGAGGTAATAATGGAGCTGTATGATGCAATAATGGGGCTCTATGAGGTAATAATGGGGCTCTATGAGGCAATACTGGGGCTCTGTTAGTCAGTACTGGGGCTCTATGATGTAATAATGAAGCTCTATGAGGTAATAATGGGGCGCTATGATGCAATAATGGGGTTCCATGAGGCACTAATGGGGCTATATGAGGCTATAATGGGGCTCTATGAGGTTATAATGGGGCTCTAGGAGGCTATAATGAAGTATATGAGGCTATAACGGGGCTCTACAAGGTAATAATATGTCTCTGTGAGCAATACTGGGGCTCTATGATGCAATAATGAAGCTCTATGAGGGAAGAATGCGGGTCTATGAGGCTATAATGATGCCTTTGAGGCTATAATGGGCCTCTATATGGTTATAATGGGGATGTGTTAGGCTATAATAGGGTTTATGAGGCAATAATGGAGCTCTATGTCGCAATAATGGAGCTCTATGAGGCAATAATGCGGCTCTATGAGGCTATAATGGGGCTCTATTAGGCTATAATAGGGTTTATGAGGCAATAATGGAGCTCTATGTCGCAATAATGGGGCTCTATGAGGCAATAATAGGTTCTATGGGGAAATAATTTGGCTCTATGAGGTTATAATGGGGCTCTATGAAGCAATCAACGGGATCTATTATGCACTAATGGGGGTTCTATGATGCAATAATGGGGCTCTATGAGGCAATAATGGGGCTCTATGTCGCAACAATGGGGCTCTAGGAAGCTATAATGAAGTCTATGAAACAATAATGGGACTCTATGTGTTTATAAAGGGTCACTATGATGCAATAATGTGGCTCTGTGAGCCAATAATGGGGCTCTAAAACGCAATAATGGGGCTCTACGAGAAAATAATGGGGCTCTATGATGCAATAATGGGGCTCTATGAGGCAATACTGGGGCTCTGTGAGTCAGTATTGGGGCTCTATGATGCAATAATGGGGCTCTATGAGGTAATAATGGGGCACTATGATGCAATAATGGGGCTCTATGAGGCAATAATGGGGCTCTATGTCGCAACAATGGGGGTCTATGAGGTTATAATGGGGCTCTAGGAGGCTATAATGAAGTCTACGAGGCAATAATGGGGCTCTATGTGGTTATAAAGGGTCTCTATGATGCAATAATGTGGCTCTATGAGCCAAAAATGGGGCTCTAAAACGCAACACTGGGGCTCTGCGAGGTAATAATGGGGCTCTATTAGGCAATAATGGGGCTCTATGAGGAAATAATCGGGCTCTATGTGGCAATAATGGTGCTCTACGACGCAATAATGGGGCTCGGCGAGGTAATAATGGGGCTCTATGGGGCACTAACGGGGCTCTATGACGCAATACTGGGGCTCAATGATGGCTATAATGAAGTCTATGAGGCTATAATGGGACACTATGGGGTTATAATTGGCCTCTGTGAAGCAGTAATAGAGCTCTAAGAGGGAATAATGGGGATCTATATGGCAAGAATGGGACTCTACAAGTAAATAATGGGGCTCTATGTTGCAATCATGGTGCTCTATGAGGTAATAATGGGGCGCTATGATGCAATAATGGTGCTCCATGATGAAATAATGGGGCTCTATGAGGCAATAATGGGGCTCTGATGCAATAATGAGGCTCTATGAGTTTATAATGGGCCTCCATGATGCAATACTGGGGCTCTATGATGCAATAATGGGGCTCTATGAAGTTTTAATGGGGCTCTATGACGCAATAATGGGACTCTATGAGGCTATAATGGGACTCTACGAGGCTATAATGGGGTATATGAGGCAATAATGGGGCTCTATGAGGCTATAATGAGGTCTACGAGGCTATAATGGCGTCTATGGGGTTATAATGGGGCTCTAACAGGCTATAACGGGGCTCTACAAGGAATGGGGCTCTATGTCGTAACAATGGGGATCTATGCGGCAATAATGGGGATCTATATGGCAATAATGGGGATCTATGAGGAAATAATGGGGTCTATGAGGCTTTAATGGGGCTCTAGGAGGCAATAATGGGGCTCTATGATGCAATAATGGGGCTCTATATGGCAATAATTTGGCTCTATGAGGTTATAATGGGGCTCTATGAAGCAATCATGGGGCTCTATGACGCACTAATGGGGGTTCTATGACGCAATAATGGGGCTCTATGAGGCAATAAAGGGGCTCTATGTTGCAACAATGGGGCGCTAGGAGGTTATAATGAGGTCTATGAGGCAATAATGGGGCTCTGTGGTTATAAAGGGTCTCTATGATGCAATAATGGGGCTCTATGAGGTAACAATCGGGCTCTATGAGGCAATAATGGGGCTCTATGAGGTAATAATGGCGCTCTATGATGCAATAATGGAGCTCTATGAGGCAATAATGGGGCTCTTTGAGGCTATAATGGGGCTCTATGAGGTTATAATGGGGCTCTATGAGGCAATAATGGGGTCTATGGGGCAATAATGGGGCTCTGTGAGGCAAGAATGAAGCTCTATGAGGCTATAATGGAGTCTGTGAGGCTATAATAGGATTTATGAGGCAATAATGGGGCTCGGTGATGCAATAATGGACCACTATGAAGCAATAATGGGGCTCTATAACACAATAATGGGGCTCTACGAGGTAATAATGGGGCTCTATGAGGCAATAACGGGGGGTCTATGACACAATA
>NW_026642608.1:0-1227 GCF_028554395.1 Pezoporus wallicus
TTTTTGGTCTCTTTGGGCACATTTTGGGTGCCTTTGGGTGCATTTCGGGTGTCTTTGGGTGCATTTGGGTGCATTTGGGTGTATTTTGGGTGCATTTTGGGTGCCTTTGGGTGCATTTTGGGTGTCTTTGGGTGCATTTCGGTGTATTTTGGGTGCATTTGGGTGCCTTTGGGTGCATTTTTGTTGTCTTTGGGTGCATTTCGGGTGTCTTTGGGTGCATTTGGGTGTATTTTGAGCACATTTTGGGTGCCTTTGGGTGCATTTTTGGTCTCTTTGTGCACATTTTGGGTGCCTTTGGGTGCATTTTTGTTGTCTTTGGGTGCATTTTTGGTCTCTTTGGGTGCATTTGGGTGTATTTTGGGCGCATTTTGGGTGCATTTGGGTGCATTTCGGGTGTCTTTGGGTGCATTTGGGTGTATTTTGGGTGCAATTCGGGTGCCTTTGGGTGCATTTCGGTTGTCTTTGGGTGCTTTTGGGTGCATTTTGGGTGCCTTTGGGTGCATTTCGGTTGTCTTTGGGTGCTTTTGGGTGCATTTTGGGTGCCTTTGGGTGCATTTCGGTTGTCTTTGGGTGCCTTTGGGTGCATTTTGGGTGCCTTTGGGTGCATTTTGGGTGCCTTTGGGTGCATTTTGGGTGCCTTTGGGTGCATTTTGGGTGCCTTTGGGTGCATTTCGGTTGTCTTTGGGTGCTTTTGGGTGCATTTTGGGTGCCTTTGGGTGCCATTCGGGTGCCTTTGGGTGCCGCAGGCGGCGGAGGCGTTCCTGGTGCGCCTGTTGGAGGACGCGTACCTGTGCTCGCTGCACGCGCGCCGCGTCACCCTCTACCCGCGGGACCTGCAGCTCGCCCGGCGCCTGCGCGGCATCGACGGCGGCCTCGCCTGAGCCCCCCCCACCCATGGGGCCCCATTGACCTCTATGGACCCCATTGACCCCCATTGACCCCTATGGACCCCATTGACCCCCATTGACCCCTATGGACCCCCTATGGACCCCATTGACCCCTATGGACCCCATGGGCCCCATTGACCCCCATTGACCCCTAGGGACCCCATGGGAGCCCATTGACCCCTATTGACCCCTATGGACCCCATGGGAGCCCATTGACCCTGACCCCTATGGACCCCCTATGGACCAATGGGCCCCATTGACCCCCATGGGAGCCCATTGACCCCCATGGACCCTCTATGGACCCCATGGGCCCCATTGACCCCCATGGGAGCCCATTGAC
>NW_026642609.1:5000-7500 GCF_028554395.1 Pezoporus wallicus
CAAGCTCCGAAGAGGGTGCATTCAAATGGACCTTTAGGTATGAAAGCGAGGAGCGACAGCAATGATGGTGACACCGTTGCAAAGCTGACTGTGCTGAAGATGCCCAGCACATGCTTTCCCTCCTGGCTCTTCGGCTCTGAGAGCAGAGGCCAGACGTTCGTGCTCTACTGACTGTGCTGCTGGGCAGCCAAGAGCAACGTGCAGAGAAGTTGGATTCAAATGAACTTCTCGGTATGAAAGTGAGGAGCGACAGCAATGATGGAGACACTGTTGCAAAGCTGACTGTGTGCAGAAGATTCAGAGCACCAGCTTTCCCTCCTGGCTCTTCGATTGTGGGAGCAGACGGCAACTGTTCGTGCTCTACTCACTGTGCTGCTGGGCAGCCGAGAGCAAGCTCCGAAGAGGGTGCATTCAAATGGACCTTTAGGTATGACACTGAGGAGCGACAGCAATGATGGTGACACCGTTGCAAAGCTGACTGTGTGCTGAAGATGCCCAGCACATGCTTTCCCTCCTGGCTCTTCGGCGCTGGGAGCAGAGGCCAGACGTTCGTGCACTAATCGCTGAGCTTCTGGGCAGCTGAGAAGCAGCTTTGGAGAGGTTGCATTCAAATGTACTTTTAGGTATGAAACCGAGGAGTGACAGCAATAATGGTGACAGCATTGCAAAGCTGACTGTGTGCTGAAGATGCCCCGCACATGCTTTCCCTCCTGGCTCTTCGACTGTGGGAGCAGACGGCAACCCTAACCCTAACCCTAACCCTAACCCTAACCCTAACCCTAACCCTAACCCTAACCCTAACCCTAACCCTAACCCTAACCCTAACCCTAACCCTAACCCTAACCCTAACCCTAACCCTAACCCTAACCCTAACCCTAACCCTAACCCTAACCCTAACCCTAACCCTAACCCTAACCCTGGCCTAACCCTACCCTAACCCTAACCCTAACCCTAACCCTAACCCTAACCCCTAACCCTAACCCCTACCCCTAACCCTAACCCTAACCCTAACCCTAACCCTAAGCTTTCACCAGCTTTCCCTCCTGGCTCTTCGATTGTGGGAGCAGACGGCAACTGTTCGTGCTCTACTCACTGTGCAGCTGGGCAGCCGAGAGCAAGCTCCGAAGAGGGTGCATTCAAATGGACCTTTAGGTATGAAAGCGAGGAGCGACAGCAATGATGGTGACACCGTTGCAAAGCTGACTGTGTGCTGAAGATGCCCAGCACATGCTTTCCCTCCTGGCTCTTCGGATCTGGGAGCAGAAGCCAGACGTTCGTGCACTAATCGTTCTGCCCCTGGGCAGCCGAGAACAAGCTTCGGAGAGGTTGCATTCAAATGGACTTTTAAGTATGAAAGCGAGGAGCGACAGCAATGATGGTGACACCGTTGCAAAGCTGACTGTGTGCTGAAGATGCCCAGCACATGCTTTCCCTCCTGGCTCTTCGGCTCTGGGAGCAGAGGCCAGACGTTCGTGCTCTAATCGCTGTGCTACTTGTCAGCTCAGAGCAAGCTCCGTAGAGGTTGCATTTGAGTGGACTTTTAGGTATGAAAGCGAGGAGCGACAGCAATGATGGTGACACCGTTGCAAAGCTGACTGTGTGCTGAAGATGCCCAGCACATGCTTTCCCTCCTGGCTCTTCGACTGTGGGAGCAGACGGCAAACGTTCGTGCTCTACTCACTGTGCTGCTGGGCAGCCGAGAGCAAGCTCTGAAGAGGGTGCATTCAAATGGACCTTTAGGTATGAAACTGAGGAGCGACAGCAATGATGGTGACACCGTTGCAAAGCTGACTGTGTGCTGAAGATGCCCAGCACATGCTTTCCCTCCTGGCTCTTCGACTGTGGGAGCAGACGGCAACCGTTCGTGCTCTACTCACTGTGCTGCTGGGCAGCCGAGAGCAAGCTCCGAAGAGGGTGCATTCAAATGGACCTTTCGGTATGAAAGCGAGGAGCGACAGCAATGATGGTGACACCGTTGCAAAGCTGACTGTGTGCTGAAGATGCCCAGCACATGCTTTCCCTCCTGGCTCTTCGGCTCTGAGAGCAGAGGCCAGACGTTCGTGCTCTACTGACTGTGCTGCTGGGCAGCCAAGAGCAACGAGCAGAGAAGTTGGAGTCAAATGAACTTCTCGGTATGAAAGTGAGGAGCGACAGCAATGATGGAGGCACTGTTGCAAAGCTGACTGTGTGCAGAAGATTCAGAGCACCAGCTTTCCCTCCTGGCTCTTCGATTGTGGGAGCAGACGGCAACTGTTCGTGCTCTACTCACTGTGCTGCTGGGCAGCCGAGAGCAAGCTCCGAAGAGGGTGCATTCAAATGGACCTTTAGGTATGACACTGAGGAGCGACAGCAATGATGGTGACACCGTTGCAAAGCTGACTGTGTGCTGAAGATGCCCAGCACATGCTTTCCCTCCTGGCTCTTCGGCGCTGGGAGCAGAGGCCAGACGTTCGTGCACTAATCGCTGAGCTTCTGGGCAGCTGAGAAGCAGCTTTGGAGA
>NW_026642610.1:0-123576 GCF_028554395.1 Pezoporus wallicus
CGCCAGTGACGTCAGACGCGGCCGTGACGTCGTGCGCAGCCGCGGAGCGCGGCCGCCGTCCGTGCCCGGGAGTCCTGGTCGCGCGCTCGCGGCCTCCCCCCGCCCGCCGCCGGTGAGTCACGTGGTGCCGCGACCCCCCGCGCCCGGTGCAGCCGCGCCCTCCCCACCTCGCGGGCCCCATCCCCGCCCCGGTCCCCGCGGCCCCGCCCCGCACCGGAGGGGCCGCAGCCCCGGCACCGGCCCGGGCCCGCCCGCGGGAGAGGGCTCAGACCCCGCTGCTCCCGGGCCGGAGCCTGCCCCTGCCCCCGCCGCGGCCGCCCCTCCCCGACCCCCGCCTCACGGCCCTTCCCGCTCCGCTCCCGCACTCCGGGCGAGGCCGCGGCCCCCTTGTGCTGGGGCGGCGGAAGCGCGGATCGACCCCCGGGAGCAGCCGGTAACCCCGCTCTGCGCGCCCCGGCGGCCGCGCTCCCGGCTTGGCCGAGCGGGGGGAGAGCGTTCGGCCGCGCCTCGCCTCGCCTCGGGAGTCCCTGATCCCACAGCGCGGGGCGCGGATCCAGGCTCCCTGCGCCTGGTTTCGGTCACAGCCCCCGCCTCTCCGCCCCCCGCCGCCCCCCGGTCCGTGAGGGTGGATCCTCTCCTGTCCGCGGTGCAGGAGCGGGCCGGGGCCGGGCGCTGCCGGTTCTTTGGGTGTCACAGGCGCTGGGCGCCTATGTCGGGGCCAGGCAGCGGCTCTGCTCCAGCTCAGTCCTTTGCCTTCCGGCCTCCTGAGGTGCGAGCTGGAGCTGGGGAGGGTGGAAACGGGGTCCTGCTTTAGAGACCCGCTGAGGCTGATCCCAGCATCGCCGTGGTTCCATCACCGCGGTGGCGGTCCCAGGGGCGCAGGGCTGGGCTTGTTCCTGGGGAACGGGACCTTGTTCTGCCCTGCTCGCTCTGCAGAACGGGGCTAATCCCGGGTAAGCAGCGGGAGGCGGGCGGGCAGCTGCTGCCGGGCTGGGGGTGTGCACCCAGGGGTGGCAGCGCTCCACTGTGCCTGCAGGACGATGCTGGGTCCCTGTGACCCGGTCCCACCCTCCCCGCAGAGCAGGAGCGTGGTGCCCGGTGCTGAGCACGCTCCTCCTGGCTTAAACACAGCAAAGTGCCACCAGATCACCCCTCTGGGGCAGGGTCTGCTTTGCCTCTGTCCAGAGGCAGAACCCCCCTCTGGCTCCTCACGTCTGGGTCCTATGGCCACAGGGATCCCCCTGCAGCAGAGCGGGGCTGAACGGAGCCGTTTTCATCCCTGGTATCAGACAGGCTTGGGGGCCAGTGGGGGCCAGAGGGTTTGAGAACATTGCTGTGCTCTCTGCTGGGTTTTAGTGTGCAACCTCGGTGTGGGTGGGAGCTCGTTGTGCCACGACAGTGGGAACAGAGGGAGAACAGGGGTCCCTGCTCATCGGCAGCCCTGTTCTGGGGCTCAGCCCCCCCTGCAACCGGCTCCTCCCCTCGTTCCAGAGGGGCAACAGGTAGAGCACATCCTGCCCAGGGGTGATCCAGCATCTGCCCTAGTGAAACCAGAGCAGGAGCAGGTAGAGCACATCCTGCCCCTGTGTGATCCTGGATCTGCCCCAGTGAAACCAGAGCAGGAGCAGGTAGAGCACATCCTGCCCCTGCGTGATCCTGGATCTGCCCCAGTGAAAGCAGAGTGGGAACAGGTAGAGCACATCCTGCCTCTGAGTGCTCCTGGATCTGCCCCAGTGAAACCAGAGCAGGAACAGGTAGAGCACATCCTGCCCCTGTGTGATCCTGGATCTGCCCTGTCTGGGAGGTGCCTCGCGGGGCAGGACCTGTTCGTGCTGGGCAGGGTTCCGGAGCTGCCTCCTCCCCGTGCCCTGCCCCGGGCGGTGGTGGCAGCGTGCTCCGGGGGAGGCCGGCGATGGGATGGGTGTGAAGCCTCTCTGGGGGCAGGAGCCTGGGGAGGAGGCCCCGGCAGCGGGTGCGGTGAGGACGGCAGTGCTGGGAGCTGGTTCCACGCGTTCGCCCAGCCCAGCCGGGCTCCGGGTCCTGGTGCCTGGGGCCGAGCCTCGCAGTGCTCGGGTGGGTGGGGAGGTGTTGAGGGGAGCGGGGCGGGAAGGACGGCAGGAGGGAGGGAGCATCAAGTGCTGGAAGGAGAGGGAGCTGGAGTGGGACCTCACAGGGCCTCAACCAGAGCAGAGGAGACGGGCGGGAAGAGGTGGGAGGCAGCAGCGTTCCTACCTGCAGCCATCCCCAGCGAAGGAATCCGTAATTTCCTCTCCAGAAATGGAGAGGGGAGATGGGAGCAGCCCTTGGTGCGAGTGCAGGGAAACCCTCGGGATGGGGCAGCGCTCTGGGGGTGGCTGAGAGGAGCTGGGAAGATGCTTTGAAAAGGGGGTGCTAGGATTGGAAAACCCGGTGGAATTCTCGAGGGAGAGCAAAGAGGGAGTCACCGGTGGCACAGGGCTTGCCTGGGGCAGGGAGGAGCGGGGCTGAGCCGAGGGCGGGTCTGGAGGGGCCGGGAAGGAGGAGTCGTGGGACTGGAAGCAGCAAAGCCAGAGGAGTTGGGGGCAGGAGCGGAGCCGCGTGTGCCCCAGGGATGTGGGATGAGCTGAGGGTGCCTCCAGCAGGGAGCCTGTGAGTGCCCTTGTGGATGGGGACAGTGACAGAGAGAGGAGGGGTTTGAGGCGGGCAGGGGGTTGGAGGGGCCGGTGGCTGCGGCTTGTCTGGGGCTGCAGGAGGGGACAGATCCGGGGGGCTCGGGGGGTTGTGTTGTTGCTCTTGCACACCGGGGTGGGCATGGGGCAGCCGTGGTGAGGAGCTCCATGTCCAAGGAGAAGAGACAAATGCTGAGCCCATGGCAGGGGTCTGGGCACACTGCCCCATCCCTGGCAGTGTTCAAGGCCAGGTTGGACACTGGCGCTTGGAGCAAGCTGGTCCAGTGGAAGGGGTCCCTGCCCGTGGACAGGGGTTGGAGCTGGATGGGCTTTAAGGTCTCCCCAGCACAAACCAGGCTGGGATTCTGTGATCTCTGGAGGAGGGATGTCCCAGGGAAACTCCTCCAGCTTGGCAGTACCTGTTTGAGTTCGAGGTGTGGCTGTTTCATGGTGAAGCCTGTCGGAGGGCAGGGTGCTCTCGCAGCAGAGCAGCACTTTGCTCCTGCTAAAGCCATTAGCAGTGATCTCATCCCCAAACTTCCGAGTAACCGGCCCCTGGAATCACGGCGCTGGCTCCGGCCTCCAGCACTTCCCTGCGGGTCGGCAGCACAGTTTTGTCCCCAGCTCCTGTGTGTTTGTGCTGGGCTCTGACCCCAGCCCAGTGCTGTGTGTGGGGCAGAGCTGCTGCTTCTGCCGGGGCCAGCACCGGCTCTCTCTGCTGTCACACGTGGGGGGTGCCGGAGCCTCCCCGGCCCATCGACACAGGGGCAGGGAGGCGTGGGGTGAGCTGAGGGCCGGGCTGAGCCGTCCCAGGAGAGAGCTCCCGGAGGCAGGGCCGCGGTGGGAGCGGCTTCGTTATTCAGCCTGTGTCAGGCGCCCTGTTCTGAGCCCGAACCGATCCCTGTAAGGTGTCCGTGTCGTTAAATGTGCCTTTAATCCGGGGCCGCAGCCCTCGGCCCTCACGAGCGTTTGGTCAGCAGGAGGTGTTCTCCTGTGCACCCCGAGAGAAGGGCTGAGAGGCAGAGGAGGAGAGGACTGGAAGGAGGAAGCACAGGGGTGTTCAGTGCGAGGGGAGGCAGCAGCGTGGGGAAGGGGTCCCAACTCTCCAAACCCCTCCTGTGCTGTGGGACCCGTGTCTGTCCCGTCCCCGGGCTGCGCTCGGCTCCCGGTGTCCGGTGCCTCCCGCTCCCATCTCCAGAGGGTTCGGTTTGCTGGAATTCTGGGGTGTTCCCTCCTGCATCCTCATGAGCAGCCGAGGGTGGCACCTTCCCACCGGCACCCTCAAACAGTTGGGGCTGTGCAGTGGGAGCCCAGCGCTGCCTCATCCGGAGCCACAAGGGCTTCCTCTGGCCCAGGGACCCGAGGTTTTTCCATGGGCCCCTCCCATGTCCTGCCCCCCGGGGAAGGAGACGGAGCTCCCGGCTGTCCCCCGCGCTCCTGAGCCCCTTGGCCCCAGGGGCTGGGCGTTCTCCAGCGTTGGACTCAGCTGTGGCTGCAGGAAGGTGTTGGGCAAGAGGCTGTGGTGTCCTGGGCTGGGCTGGGTGCTGGAGCTTTGGGGCTGGGAAGGGCTGGGCCAGGCTCGGGGCTGATCACAGCCGCTCTGGCTCTGCCCATGCAGGATGGGGCCGCGGTGCCGGGGCCAGGCTTGGGGCTGACGGGCGCCCGCCCACGGGCTTCGATCCTGCACCTTGCACTGTGCGCCTGCTTCGTGCCCAGGGCAGCTCCTGCTCTCCGGTGAGCAGTGTGACCTGCTCTGTCTCTGCTCTGGCTAACCGGGCTCTGTCTCTGTTCCAGGTGAGCTGTGCTGCCGGATGTCGAGGTTGAGTGATTTTATGTTGGGTTTTTAGAAGACGAATGGATTAATGAAGAATTTTAGTGAAGGAAGGGGAGGAAAACATGGAGCGGTTTGGAACAAACTGAGACCTACGCAGGCCATGGGTGAGACAGACCCATCCAACACCATTCTCCCCATCGGCTGTCTTCTGGGGCTGTGAAAGCTCTCTGCAGACCTCCTGCTGACCTGCCCCGTGCTGCTTGGAAATGGTGCCTGCAGAAAGGATTTCATGAGGTTCCTGTGGATCCCCGAGCACCAAGCGGCCGCTGAGCCCACAGAGAGGCCTGGGGGGTCCGGAGGCAGGAGCGAGTAGGAGGAGGACAGAGCGCGGGCTCCGTGGCACGGCCCCCCTCGCCAGGGCAGGATTTAGAGCTCAGCCTCGCGCCAGCTGCTCCTGGCTCTGCGGCCAAGGCACAAAGAAGGAAAATTAAACGTGCACGGCGGGGGGACCAGGGAGAGCCCCCGGGAGCGCTGCGGAGGGGGCAGCCGGGACCCCCCCGCACCGCCGCGGCTCAACGCGGATTAAAAAGGAGAAGTGGCTTCCTTGGGGCTCGGCTGCTCCGCACGGAGCTTCCCGGGACTTGCTCCTGCCCAGCGCCACTGCTGGGAGCTGCTCCTCGGCCCCGAGCACTGGAGGAGCCTCTTCCCCGTGGAGCCTGGCTGCTGCCCAGGGCACTGAGGACCTGCTCTTCCCAGGCTGCTGCTGGAGCGAGGGACGCTCCTGAGGACTCGGTTCCTGCCCCAGCGACTGCTCTAACCCCACATCCAGGGCTCCGGCCCCACATTTTGATGGTTTTACCCCCCCTGTGCTGTGCCCGTGAGCCCCCGCGGGGCAGAGCCTAGCACCGGCTCCTGCCCAGCCTCGTGCCCTGGGACCGCCGGGGGTGTCCGGGCTGCTCCGGCCGCGCTCCGCTGGGAGCACGCGGGGGCTGGGGGCCGGTCTGCCCCGTCCCCCTGCCCTTCTCGCTTGGCGCTGACCCGCGGGGCCTGGGCTATGCTGCGGGGCGGACCCCCCACCACAGCTCCACCATGCCAGCAGCTTCTGGAAAGAGATTCAAACCCAGCAAGTACGTCCCGGTCTCGGCTGCTGCCATCTTCCTAGTGGGAGCCACCACCCTCTTCTTTGCCTTCACGTGAGTCCCATGGCTCTGCCTGGGAGCGGGGAGGGCGAGGGCAGATCTGGGGCTGGAGCAGGTGCTGTGCTCCGGACGCTGGAGGGTGGGTGATGAAGCAGTCCTCCAGCCCGTGGAGCGGTTCAGCCATGGCTGGGCCCGTGTCCCTTGGCTTTCCGGTGGGGTGAGGCAGAGGAAGCGGCGCATGGTGGATCCAGCTCCTTTGGCTCCAGCTCCTGGCAGCTGCTCCCATGCAGTGCTGGGCTGTGCAGTGCTGGGCTGTGCAGGGCTGGGCTGTGCAGGGCTGGGCTGTTCTGTGCTGGGCTGTGCAGTGCAGTGCTGGGTGTTGCACAGCGCAGGGCTCAATGGTAGCTCTCGCGCATGAGCCAGGCTGGGGATTAGTCCATGACCTGCAGGTGGAAGTGGCAGCGATGCTTCTCCCTCTGGAGCCCAGGGCTCTGCGGGGCCGGGGCGAGCTCCCTGTTATTTATAGAGTTTCGTAACTGCTGTGTGAGCCACAAATGGAAGCTGAAGCAGAAGTTCTGTGACCCCTGCGTGGCCCTCGCTGCTGCCAGCCTGGCCCCAGGGAAGCGGGGGTCTGAGGGCCGTCACTGGGGCCTTGGGTCCAGGGTGTGAAATGGTTCCGGTTGCTGGAGTGGGCTGGACTGTGCCATAGGGATTTCCCTGGGCAGGGAATGGGCTCAGGCTGCTGCTCACGTTAACACTTTCCCTTCCTGGGTGACCAATGGCTTGGTGACACCAATAGGGACACTGGGAGCTGGGTCTGGGGTCGCGGCAGGGGGAGGTGGCAGAGCTGTGCTGGGGCTGAGCCGCAGTACTGGGCAGGAATGCCGGAGGACAGCAGAAGGGACTGGCTACTGACCCTGCAGCATGGTCCTGGGGTCGGGTCAGGTCTGAGGGGGTGTCGTGGGGGCCAGCACTTTGGTCTAGGGATCAGAGGTGTTTCTGTGCTCACACCTTGGAGGTGGCTGTGTGTGAAGGGGTTGTTGGGCACTCGGGAGGTCTGGGGTGCAGCAGCTCCAGCTCCAGGCTTGGGAGGAGGAGGCAGAGGAGCCTCTTGAGCTCCCTCCAGCAGGTCCCTGCCCTTGCCTCTGCTGTGCCTCTTGAGCATCCCTCATCTCCCCATGCCTCATCATCTCCCCATGCCTCTTATTATTATCTCCCCATGCCTCTTATTATTATCTCCCCATGCCTCATCATCTCGCCATGCCTCCCTCATCTCGCCATGCCTCCCTCATCTCGCCATGCCTCCCTCATCTCGCCATGCCTCCCTCATCTCGCCATGCCTCCCTCATCTCGCCATGCCTCCCTCATCTCGCCATGCCTCCATCATCTCCCCATGCCTCCAACATCTCCCCATGCCTCATCATCTCCCCATGCCTCATCTCCCCATGCCTCCCTCATCTCCCCATGCCTCCCTCATCTCCCCATCCCTCATCATCTCCCCATCCCTCATCATCTCCCCATGCCTCCATCATCTCCCCATGCCTCCATCATCTCCCCATCCCTCATCATCTCCCCATCCCTCATCATCTCCCCATCCCTCATCATCTCCCCATGCCTCCGTCGTCTCCTCATGCCTCCATCGTCTCCCCATGCCTCATCATCTCCCCATGCCTCATCATCTCCCCATGCCTCATCATCTCCCCATGCCTCCATCATCTCCCCATGCCTCCCTCATCTCCCCATGCCTCCCTCATCTCCCCATGCTCCATCATCTCCCCATGCCTCATCATCTCCCCATCCCCCATCTCCCAATGCCTCCATCTCTCCCCATGCCTCATCATCTCCCAATGCCTCCATCATCTCCCCATGCCTCATCATCTCCCCATCCCTCATCATCTCCCCATGCCTCCATCATCTCCCCATTCATCATCATCTCCCCATCCATCATCTCCACATGCCTCCATCATCTCCCCATGCCTCATCTCCCCATGCCTCCATCATTTCCCCACCCCTCATCTCCCCATGCCTCCATCATCTCCCCATGCCTCCGTCATCTCCCCATGCCTCCGTCATCTCCCCATGCCTCCGTCATCTCCCCATGCCTCTGTCATCTCCCCATGCCTCCATCATCTGCCGTCCTTCCTGTCCCAGCACTGCAGAGGGGTGGCCGCAGTCCCCATGGGTGCTGGGGGTGCCTGGGGCTGCCGGGCAGCAGGAAGGTCACCGGCTCCAGCGCCTGGCAACAACCAGGCAATAAAGGAGTAATCCGAGGCCTGAAGGACGGAGCGGAGTGGGGCCGAGTCCCCTGTGGGGCGGGGGCAGCTGCTGGTGTCGCTCAGAGCAGAGCCCCACGAGCCCCGGTGCTGCCAGCTCCAGCCTCGGCTTCCGCTGCCCCGGGAGCACAGGGGGGGCCTGGCTCTGTGCTGTGCTTGGGGGGCACAGCGGGGCGGCCCCTGCTGGGCTGGGGGCCGCAGCAGCTCAGCACGAGGTGCTGCTGGGATCAGGTGTGTTGGAGCAGCAGCAGTGGGCAGGGGCTCTGCAGTCACAGGTCAGTGGATGTGGTTTAACCTGCTTCAAGCCAGCGCGTCAGGGCCTCGAGCAGAGCAGCTGAGCGCCCGCACCCCGGTTACTCGGCCGGGAGGGAATTGTGCTGCTCCTGGGTTACAGTTCCCTTGGGCAGTTCCTGCTGGATGAAGGGCCGTGGGGAGTCAGTGAGGTGTTCCGGGGGTCACTGGGCCCCTTCCCTCTCAGGCAAGCAGCCTGTGCTGCCGTGCCCCTGCAGCGCTTGCCGTGTGCCGAGCGGGGGCTCGCTGCCAGCATCACACCCAGCTCCAGCTCTGGGAAGTGGGATGGGAGCTGTGCTCTGGGACACGTCCTGTGGGCCTCGTCATGAGCAGAGCAGCTGGGGCGCAGCGCAGTCCTCCACAGGCCCCACTTGTGTTACCTGCAGTGTGCCTGCCTTTGGCCCATCCCCATGGCCCAGGCTCCGTGCATCTGAGCCGGGAACTCCCTGGAATTGATGCGTTCATTTGGGATGGCTGCAGCGAGGTGAGGCTGAGGCACTGGAGGGAGTAGGCAATAGGAGCCAGGCTCAGAGAGCTGGGCTGGGTCAGCCTGGAGAAGAGAAGGCTCCTGAAGGGGAGACCTGAGAGCAGCTCCAGTGCCTGAAGGGGCTGCAGGAAAGCTGGAGAGGGGCTTGGGACAAGGGCCTGTAGGGACAGGACAAGGGGAATGGCTTTAACCTGCCCAAGGGGAGACTGAGCTGAGCTCTTAGGGAGAAGCTCTTCCCTGGGAGGGTGCTGAGGCGCTGGCACAGGGTACCCAGAGAAGCTGTGGCTGCCCCATCCCTGGCAGTGTTCAAGGCCAGGTTGGACACAGGGGCTTGGAGCAAGCTGCTCCAGTGGAAGGGGTTGGGATTGGAGCTGGAGGAGCTTTAAGGTCCCTTCCACCCAAACTGCTCCAGGACTCCATGCCCTGCCCTCCCTGGGGGTCTCTGACTCTCTGGGGTCTCAGACAGGGGCTGCTCTAGGACTGAAATTGTCCTTTGGGGTCAGTTTGTCCATTTCTCTATCTCCCCCCGGCCTGTCCTTGTCCCTGCTCCTTGTGCGCTAAGAGCTCAGCCTCTCCTTCCCTCTGGAAGCAGGGAACACCTCCAAGCAGCTCCCTCAGCCACCCTTTTCCTTCCGTCTGCCTCCAGTCTTGCTTGTGGCTACGCTCATGGCTTTGGGGCTGTGTCAGCGCCTGCACTCAGGTGAATCTGCCCATAAAGCAATGAGCCCGACTTTCCCTCCTGTCCCTGCCCTGGGCAGGCGGCAAGGGACCGTCTCCTGTCTGGGAGGGCAGCTCCAGCTCCACAGGAGGAGAGGACGGGGATGGAGCCAGGTCCTGGGGACAGGCGCAGGAGCCCCTGCAGTGGTGGTGCCTCTGGTATCTGGTGGCAGGAAGGGGTCCCGGGGGGCAGCAGGACCCTGGCACCCAGGGCCCGTCCAGGGTCCAGCCGTGACTCAGGGTGCCGGAGGCTCCCTGGGTTCTCTGATGTGGTGCCAGGGACGAGGCTGTTGGGCGCTGCTGCCATGGGCGTGAGGAGCGGCCGTGGAGCAGCCTCCCTCCTGCTCCTGCTCTGCGGAGCCCGAGCCCGTGCTCCTGATGCTGTAGCAGCGCCCGCAGCCTCTGCCCCTGTCTGGGAACGGGAAAGGCAGGAGTGCGTCGGTGCCGCTGCTGATGGGATCCCTCAGGAGCATCTGGGGGTGCCGGTACTGTTGGGTGCCAGTGGTGAGGTCTCAGTAACATTGGGTTGTTGGGGTCCTGCTTCCTTCCCGTGCGTGGTGGGGCCCCTGGCTCTGCTTGTGACAGGGGAGTGCTCCAGGTGAGGCCACCCTCATGAGCTGCACGTCCCGGGGGACAGTTGGGCTTGCAGCAGCCCATCGGGCCCTAGCTCAGCACGCAGCCGGCGTGTTCAGGGCCAGGCTGGCTCCATGCAGAGCAGCCGGTGAGACCTGATGGGCCAGGGGCTGTGAGGTGGCCCCGAGGCACCGGCTCCCCAGCAGGTCTCAGTTCTGAAGGGTGATGTTGAACCTCATCACCTCCGGTCTGGCAGGTTGGCTCAGGAGGAACCGGGGCCCTGCTTCAGGGCTTGGAGGCTGGGACTGGTGGATGTGCTGCAGAGAGCCCCCTGCTCCATCTGCAGCTGAACACAGCCCCGGAGCAGGGCTGAGCTGGCAGGTTCTGTGTCCCTTAACTGTGTCCTGTGTAAGGCTCTGGCACTGCCCCATGTGGGGAGCCTGGCACTGCCCCGTGCAGGGCTCTGGCACTGCCCCGTGCGGGGAGCCTGGCACTGCCTGCGCAGGGCTCTGGCACTGCCCCGTGCGGGGAGCCTGGCACTGCCCCGTGCAGGGCTCTGGCACTGCCCCGTGCGGGGAGCCTGGCACTGCCCCATGCACAGACGCTGGTATTCGGTCTCCCTGGCTCCCCTCCATCCTGTTCTGGCAAAGGTTTGGGCTGGAGTTTCCCCATCTCGAGACAGGAGCTCCTTGTGGGTTATTTCTGGAAGGACGCTTCCTGCCCCTGGGGCTCTCTGAGCCCCTGCCCCAGTTCTTGCCCCAGCGTCTCCCCTGGCACCGTCAGCTCATCTGCGGAGCAGGGAGTGGAGCAGGGAGGCTCCTCTGGAGCTGGGTGCTTGGCTCTGCCCTGCCTCGGGGCGCAGGGACGCTGTGAGTGGCCACCTCCCCTTTAGCACTGTGTGTGTTCCGTTCCCAGGGCATCAGAGCAGAGGTGCCCCTCCAAAAGGGCTGTGGTGCCATGAGGTTGGAGAGGAGCCCTGCTGGGTCAGGACAGCAGCAGTGATGGAGAGAGATGGGGCTATAGAGTCCCTGGATGTCCCTACAGGCCCTTGTCCCAAGCCCCTCTCCAGCTTTCCTGCAGCCCCTTCAGGCACTGGAGCTGCTCTCAGGTTTCCCCTTCAGGAGCCTTCTCTTCTCCAGGCTGCCCCAGCCCAGCTCTCTCAGCCTGGCTCCAGAGCAGAGCTGCTCCAGCCCTTGCAGCAGCTCCGTGGCCTCCTCTGGCCTCGCTCCACATCCCTCTGGTGCTGCTGCCCCAGGGCTGGACCAGGACTGCAGCGAGGGGATCCCCGAGCTCCTGCGCACGCTCTGGGGTGAGCCCCGCACACAAGGGTTCTGCCAGGGCTGAGGTGGGTGCCGGGGCAGCAGCTCGGTGCTGGCGGCTGGGACGAGCCCTGTTCCTGGGAAGGGATGGGGAAGCGGCTCCCATGGCAGTGCCGGGCCGGGTGGGCTTGCTGTGGTCAGTGCCTGCTTCCCTTGCTCAGCGCTTTGCAATGTCCTGTGCATCCTGTGCCGCTCCAGTGCAGCTCCCGAGGGGTTCGGGGCACAGGCTGGAAATGGCTCCCCCTTGCCAGCCCATCCCAGCTCACTGCGGGACCCGCGGTGGGAGATGCAGGGCAGGTTGTGATGGAGCCGCTCCAGCCCCAGGGCGAGCCCTCCCAGACCTGTCCCACACGGGCAGAGGTGCCCAGCGGGGCGCTGGGGGCTCCTCAGCACAGGGGCAGCGGGGATGGGTGCAGGAGAGGGCTGGGGGTGGCGGTTGGAGGCAGGGCAGGAGCAGCAGCAGCAGCAGCAGCCTTGTGCCGGGGCCGGCTGCGTTCTGCTGAGTCTAGAGGTTTCTCCTCCCTCCCCGCTCGGGCCCTGCCTTGGCCTTGGTGGGCAGGGCCCGGTGCTGGGTGCAGGGATGGGCCGGGGCATGGACCTGTGCCTGGGTGCACCTCGTGCTCCTCACCCTGCTCTGCTGCCAGGGCGGTGCCGGGGGGGGAGCCCTGCCCCTGCTGCTGGCCCTGGTGCAGGGGGTGAGCGCTGCTCCCCCTGCCCGGCCCTGTCTCACCTCCTGCTTGACCCCTGCCCAGAGGCAGCCCTTGGCCCAGCACCGTCCCCGTCCCCTCATGTGTGGGAGCGAACCCCTCTGCCCTCGGTCATTGCCCTGCCAGCCCTGGACTGGGCTGAACTGGGGCAGAGCCCTGGAACAAGGGTTCATTCCCAGCTCGAGCCTTACCGGGGCTGCTAGGGCAAGGGCCGGGGCTGTCCCAGTGGTGGGACCGGTCCCGTGATGGTGATGGGATCTGTCCCCAGCCTGGCCGCTGTTGCTGGAGGAGGGGCCGGGGCCAGCGCCTGCCCCTTCACCTCTGCGTGCCGGGGCTGGGGGATGGCAGCGCGGGCACCATCTGTCACCCCCGCGCCGCCGCGCTCGGCTCCCGCTGCCTGTGCCGGGACAGCTGCTGCCCCAGATCTGCGGGATTAGGCCCAAAGCAGCTTAGGGCATTACGGCAGCGATCCCCTCGCTGCTCGCGGGGCCGCGGCTGCGGTGCACGGGGTGAGCGGGGGCTTCGCTGCCTGGAGATTGAGCAGAGCCCTTCCCACAGCCCCAGTGCGCTCCCCAGGGCTGGGCTGAGCTGCGTCAGGGGGGCCTGGGTGCAGCTGTGGCTTAGGAGTGGAGGGCACCGGGTGAGAGCAGAGTTCACAGAATCCCAGCCTGGTTTGGGGTGGAAGGGACCTCTAAGCTCCTCCAGCTCCAGCCCCTCCCATGGGCAGGAACCCCTTCCACTGGAGCAGCTCGCTCCAAGCCCCTGTGTCCAACCTGGCCTTGAGCACTGCCAGGGATGGGGCAGCCACAGCTTCTCTGGGCACCCTGTGCCAGCGCCTCAGCACCCTCCCAGGGAAGAGCTTCTGCCTAAGAGCTCATCTCAGTCTCCCCTCTGGCAGGTTAAAGCCATTCCCCTTGGCCTGTCCCTGCAGGCCCTTGTCCCAAGCCCCTCTCCGGGTTTCCTGCACCCCCTTTAGGCACTGGAGCTGCTCTCAGGTCTCCCCTTAAGGAGCTTTCTCTCTCAAGTTGATGGCAGTTGATTGCAAGGAACCTCTACAGGTGCCTGCCTGGGTGGGAGCCTGGAAACATGGACCAGGAGAGGGGAACAGGGATTTCCTGGCCATGGTGGGAATGGCTCACATGGACGGCTGTGGGGCCTGGAGGGTGGTGATGTGGGGAGTGCTCCATGCGACAGGGCGTGGGTGTCTCACTGCTGCTGTGCCCGCAGGTGCCCAGGGCTCAGCCTCAACGTGTCCCCAGTCATTCCCATCTACAATGCTGTCGTCTTCCTCTTTGTGCTGGCCAACTTCAGCATGGCCACCTTCATGGACCCTGGCATATTCCCGCGAGGTGAGTCTGTCTCTGCTGGGGCAGTGCCTTGGGCAGAGCTGCCTCCTGCCCTCCCTCCGAGGGAAGGACATTCCCTGACCCCAAAGGGCTCGAGGGAAGGCCTCCGTGCCCTGCCACGTGGTGACGCTGGGGTCAGCACCAGCCTGTAGGACTTGGGTGGAAGCAGTGGAAACGCTGGCATCGGGTGCCTGGGGCTCAGGGGGTGTCATGGCTGCGGGAGCTGGGGAGCCACCACCTCTGGTTGTGTTTGGGGGTCCCTGTGCCCTGACGCGTGGCTGCGCTGCTGCTCCCCTCAGCTGAGGAGGACGAGGACAAGGAGGACGACTTCCGTGCCCCGCTCTACAAGACAGTGGAGATCAAGGGCATCCAGGTGCGCATGAAGTGGTGCGCGACCTGCCGCTTCTACCGCCCACCGCGCTGCTCCCACTGCAGCGTCTGCGACAACTGCGTGGAGGTGAGGAGCCGTCGGGCGCTGCCGCGGGCTCTGCCGGCACCTGGAGCTGAGCCCTCACCTCCTCCTCCTGCTCCCACCACAGGAGTTCGACCATCACTGCCCCTGGGTCAACAACTGCATCGGGCGGCGCAATTACCGCTACTTCTTCCTGTTCCTGCTGTCGCTCACCACGCACATCATGGGTGTGTTTGGCTTCGGGCTGCTCTACGTGCTCTACCAGGTGGAGGAGCTCTCCGGTGTGCGCATGGCTGTCACGTATCCTTTGTGCGCTGGGGGTGGGGTGGGGGGGGGGGGGGGGGGGGGGGCCGGGGGTGGGGTGCTGCGGCTCTTCCTTAGCTGCCCGCGCACAGGATGGTGGTGATGTGCGTGGCCGGACTCTTCTTCATTCCTGTCGCTGGCCTGACCGGCTTCCACGTGGTGCTCGTGGCAAGGGGCCGCACCACCAACGAGCAGGTACAGCTGTGGGGGGGCTGCAGGGGTTGGGATTAGGTTGTTCCTCGGTTCACTGCACTCTGCTCCTGGGTTACGCTGCGCTCTGCTCCTGGGTTACGCTGCGCTCTGCTCCCCGGTTACGCTGCGCTCTGCTCCCGGGTTACGCTGCGCTCTGCTCCCCGGTTACGCTGCGCTCTGCTCCCGGGTTACGCTGCGCTCTGCTCCCCGGTTACGCTGCGCTCTGCTCCCGGGTTACGCTGCGCTCTGCTCCTGGGTTACGCTGCGCTCTGCTCCCCGGTTACGCTGCGCTCTGCTCCCGGGTTACGCTGCGCTCTGCTCCCCGGTTACGCTGCGCTCTGCTCCCGGGTTACGCTGCGCTCTGCTCCCCGGTTACGCTGCGCTCTGCTCCCCGGTTACGCTGCGCTCTGCTCCTTGGTTACGCTGCAGTCTGTTCCTCGGTTACACTGCTCTCTTATCCTTGGTTACACTATGCTCTACTCCTCGGTTACACTAAACTCTGCTCCTCGGTTACACTGCTCTCTTATCCTTGGTTACACTGCACTCTGCTCCTCACCCTGTAGGTTACGGGCAAGTTCCGTGGTGGTGTCAACCCCTTCACCAACGGTTGCTGTAAGAACGTGAGCCGGGTCCTCTGCAGCTCCCCAGCCCCCAGGTGAGCCCGGCCCTGCCCCAGCCCTGCTCCATCCCTGCCTTAGCCCTGCCCTGACCTTCCTCCCGCCCCCTTCCCAGGTACCTTGGGCGGCTGAGGGCCGAGCAGACGGTGCTGGTGAGACCCCCCTTCCTGCGCCCCGGGGTGTCAGACGGTCAGATCACGGTCAAGATCATGGACAATGGTATCCAGTCAGAGCTGAAGAGGACGAAGGTGAGGAGGGTGGGGAACAGCACTCCCTGCGCTGGGGCCCTCTGCGGAGCCCAGGGGTGCGAGCCTGCATCCGTGAGTAAAGAACCGAGTGAGCCTTGTCACGTCCCCGTCCTCCTCCGTGTTGTCCTGGTCTGTGTCCCCACGGGACAGAAGCTGTGTTCCACCCATGCGGCAGCAGCCACATGAGGCTTTGCCCCCTCCGTTGCCCTTCCCCACCCTGTTCCCCCCAGCAGTGTTCTCTGGTGGTTCCGCTCAGCACTTGCAGCACTCGAGGCACCTCCAAGCACCAGTGGCAGCGGGAGCCCCCGTAGCGCTGCTGCCCACTCACTCCCTGTCTGCAAGGGGAGGGCTGAGGCCTCGGCCCCCCCCTGACCCCCTCTGCGCTTTGTCTCTGCAGTCCAAAGGAAGCCTGGAGGTGACCGAGAGCCAGTCTGCTGACGCCGAGCCGCCACCCCCCCCTAAGCCAGACCTCAGCCGCTACACGGGCCTGAGGACACACTTAACCCTGGCCACCACCGAGGGTAAGGAAGGTGTCAGAGTCCCGGGCAGCCCCTGAGAGAGAGCCCACGGCTGCACCAGGCAGAGCAGGAGCCAGGGCCGTAGGTGGACCAGGCTGCAGGGCAGCCCCGACGCGCCGCCGCACTGTGGGCAGGACGTGCCCGTGCCCCCGGGCTGCTGGATGTGGCCCCTCATGCCTGGAGAAGCCACGGGATGCGAGCGGCCGCAGCGGTGCCGTGCGGGAGCATCACTGGGATGGAGGAGGCACAGGAGGGTCAGGCCTGGCTTGGTGGCAGAGCGCGTGTGGCAGCCTGAGACTTGCTGTGACCACTGCTGCTGCTGCGAGGGCTTGGTGAGAGGTGGGATGTTGAGGGCAGAGCTCGGGAGCGGCTGCTTCCTGCAGCTCTCCCTGTCCCCATCTGGCCCTGCTGCCTGGAGAACGGCTGTAGCCAATGGGGCAACAGGCCCAGGCACCCATGGGGCCCAGAGGTCACCCGGCCCGGGAAGGTGCCAGCCCCAAACCCCTTGTTATGGGGACACGTTCTCCATCGCACTCCGTTCCTCTTGCCCCATTGCCCCTCTCCTCCTGCCCATCCCTTCTCTGCTTCCACCCCTGGTCTGTGTGCCCCAGGCTCAGAGCCGGTTCTTGGGGAGGGCTGGGAAGGCCCCGCACGTGTTCCCTGTGAGTCTGAGCATCCTCCTCTTGCTCTCCTGCAGACAGTAGCTTGCTAGGCAAGGACAGCCCCCCGACCCCCACCATGTACAAGTACCGACCCGGCTATAGCAGCAGCAGCAGCTCAGCAGCCTTGCCCCACTCCACCAGTGCCAAGGTAAGGGGAGACCCGGCCCCTGGGGCTGCCACCACGCTCCAGGCTGGGGGGCTCGGGGTGGGCACCAGCAGCTCCGCAGGGGCCCCTGTGTGGTGATGGCTGCGTCTGTGTCCTGCAGCTGAGCCGAGTGAACAGCCTGAAGGAGCCCAACTCCATCGGCGAGAGCGGCCACAAGCCCAGCTACCGCTCGGAACCCAGCCTGGAGCCCGAGAGCTTCCGCTCGCCTACCTTCAGCAAGAGCTTCCACTTCGACCCCCTCTCCAGCGGCTCCCGCTCCTCCAGCCTCAAGTCAGCGCAGGGCACGGGCTTCGAACTGGGCCACCTCCAGTCCATCCGCTCCGAGGGCACCACCTCCACCTCCTACAAGAGCCTGGTGAATCAGACGCGCAACGGCAGCCTCTCGTACGACAGCCTCCTCACGCCCTCCGACAGCCCTGACTTCGAGTCAGTGCAGGCGGGCCCGGAGCCGGAGGCACCGGTGGGATACACGTCGCCCTTCCTGTCAGCTCGCATCGCGCAGCAGCGAGAGACCGACCTGCACGGCCGCTTCGGCGGCACCGCGCCGCCCCGCGAGCCCTCGCCCGTGCGCTATGACAATCTGTCCCGCCACATCGTGGCCTCCATCCAGGAGCGGGAGAAGCTGCTGCAGCAGCCGCCGGCCACGGGCCGGGAGGACGACACGGGGCCAGTGGCCGCCGGGGTGCAGTCGCCGCTGCGCTCCAGCAGCTCCTTGGACGATTCCAAGCGCTCGCCCCTGGGCAAGAACCCGCTCCCGCGCCCGGCCCTGCCGCGCTTCGGCAAGCCCGAGCCCCCCGGCGCGCTGCGGGCGCGCTCCCTGGGCTCCCCCGAGCAGCCCCGAGCCCCCCACCTCGGCAAGTCCGTGTCCTACAGCAGCCAAAAACCAGCCCCTCAGGCCGGCGTCCCCGAGGCGGAGGAGGTGGCCTTGCAGCCCTTGCTGCCACCCAAGTGAGTACCGAGCCGTGCACACAGCGCTCAGCGGGACCTTTGCCCTGGGGGGAAGCTGGGGACCACCGCATCTTCCCCCTTTCCCCTGCCTGGGTTGTGTCCCCCTCCCTGCCTGGCGTGGCCCCTCCCACTGCATCAGCACCCGGGCAGTGACGAGCCCCTCATGGGGAGCGATGCTGCACGCAATGGAGGGAAATCTTCCTCCTCCTCCAGAACAGAGCTTGTGCCCACCTGGGACCTCCCCCCAGCCTCCTGGGGAGCTGGAGACATGCTGGGGGGCTGGAGGTGCTGGGGGAGGGCTGTGGCTGCGCTGGGTTCTGGGGCCCTCCCATTGGTGCACACGCTTGTCCTTACCCCCACCCCATCCCGTGGTGCCCGCTCCCTCCTCCTCCTCCTCACCCCGTGTCCTCCATCCTCCCCCACAGGGACGAGGTGCAGATGCGAGGAGCCCACAGCAAATCCAACGGGCAGCCAAAGAGCCTGGGCCCGGTGCCTGCGGGCGCGGGGCCGGTGCCGCTCAGCAGCCCCACGCGTGGAGGTGTCAAGAAGGTCTCTGGCGTGGGGGGCACCACCTATGAGATCTCGGTGTGAGCCGGCACTGCTCAGCCCGTCCTGCGGGCACTGGGGCTCGTCCCGCACCTGGACGCTGCAGGCACCGGGGGCACCGGCTCCACTGCTCTTCCCACCCCCGCCGGGGCTCGTGCAATGGCCTCATGCCGCGGGAACGGAGTTTTTAAAGCAGAACACTTTTTTTTATGATTATTGTTACGGATTCTATTTTTTTTCTCTTTCTGAGTTTCGGGGTGTGTGTACATAGAAATATCTATATCTATAAATATAAATATTCAAAAAAGAAGCAGAAATTATATTATCTTACCCAGAGAGAGGAAGAACAACTCGTTCCCTGTGCAGGGCCAGGGCTCCGGCCCCGGAGCAGGGATGTGGGGCTGCTGCCGCCTCCTGTGCCGATGCTGGAGCTGCGGGGCTGCAGACACTCGGACATGCTCCTCCCCGGCTCTTCGCCTGTGAAGCGCCAGCCCCGGGGCTGTGAGGAGGAGGAAGGGTCGAGGGGCAGTCCCGGCCCCAGTGCACGGACAGGGGCTGGTGCAGCTGCAGACCCCACTGCAGCTCCTGCTCTGTGTGCCCAGGTTTGTGTGGTCGGGGCGGTCTGTGCCGTGGGGCTGGCGGGACTCTCCTGTCACACGCGGGTTTGTGACCGCTAGGTGCATCCCTGAAGCAATATTTCCTCATCACATGCCAAAACCCACCCGCAGCCAAGGAGCCCGCGCTCCCCCCACGCCGAGCCCACGCACTTGAGGCACTACGGGACTCCTCGCCGCAATACCTGCCCCGTGGCCGCGCGGGGCCAGGCCATTGGTTTTTATCGATTACCCATTTTAAAAACGAGGAATAAAAGGCTATTTAATGATGCAGCCGAGTGTGTGATTTGTTCAGCGTTCCTCGAGGGGCCCGTCCCGTGGGATCTCAGCATCCCCCCCCCATCGCCGTGCAGGGCCCACGTGGAGCTGAGCCCTGCTCCTCCTCGGGCTTTTTATGGGCAGACCCCCCCCCCCCCCCCCCCCGAAGGTGAGTGTTCCCAGCGCGAGGGGGGCGGCTTTGGGGAAGGTGTCACAGGAGCAGGTGAGGTTCAGGGTCCTGCACAGGGCGTCGGGGAGAGGACAGGAGAACCTTGGCATCGCTGTGTGGCTGCTGCTGGAGCTCCCACTGCCCACGGCAGCAGCATCGGCTGCTCCACCAGTGGCTGCTTCCACACGGGGTCACTCCTGCCCTGGGCAGCAAGGGGCAGCGGGCACAGAGCCCCTTGGTGCAGAGCGGCCACCAAAGCCAACGTAGGAGCCCCCCTTGCCCCTGCTTCAGCAGGATACGGGCTCAGAGCTGGAGCAGGGGCTCAGCCAGGATCCTTGTGCTGGGGCAGTGCCGATCCCGTGTGGCCCCTGGGCTCCTCGGTCTCGGCTCCTCGCCCCGCACTGACAGCCGAGGGTTGCAGCAGCCACGGCCACCAGCCCCTCAGAGCAGACACTTTAATTAAAAGGTGACTAAAAAAGAGAGGCCCCGATGCCCTGGGTTCTTTGGGTATAAAAGGCCGAGGCCGCAGCCCCGGCACCAGCAGAGTCCGTGTCCCCTGGTCCCGCAGGCTGGGGCTGTCCTCTCTGCCAGGGGGGTCAGGCCGCCCCGAGCGCTGCGGGAGGGATGAGTCCTCCCAGCTCAGCTGGGGCCCTTCCTGGCGGCCAGGGCTCCGTGGCCTCACCGCAAGCTTCCGCTGGCCTGGGAGCTGCCCACGCTCGGGTGCTCCGGGCTATGCCGGTTCTGCAGAGGAAGGACAGACAGGGTCCGGTGAGGCCTCCCACTCCACAGCAGTGCCCCAGGGAACGGCCCCTGCGACGGCCACAGGGGGACCCTGCCCCAGCTTCCCCCCCCCACCTTCTTTTTCTTCTTCTCTTTCTTCTTCCTCTTCCGCTCAGGGTCCTCCTCTTTTTTCTTCTTCTTCTTCTTGTGGTCGGAGTCTGAGGGGGTTTCTGGAGAAACAAGATGGGGGTGAGCGGGCGCCCCCGGGCTGACGCAATGGGGAAGGGGTGGCTGTGCCCGCAGCCCCGTACCTGGGGGAACGGGATCCTGCGTGCGGCTTTGCTTGTGCTTGTGCTTGTTCTTCTTCTTGGGTGGCTGGATGTGCATGAGCCGGCACTGCTCGGGCAGCTGCGGGACAGACGGGGCGGGTTAGGCCAGGCCGGGCCCCTCCGGCCCCAGCGGCCGCCCCCGGCTCCGGGCCCCGTGCTCACCGGGCCGGCGTGGAGGCGGAACCCCGTGAGCATGGTGCTGGTGAGGGGGGTAAAGGAGCTGCCGCAGATCGGGGGCTTCTCGATGAGGGAGCGGAGGCTGCTGTTGTCGTGCGAGCCGGGCAGGTCGATCATGCCGGGCAGGTCGGGCAGGAAGTTGCTGAGCTTCTCTTTCACCTTCTTGCCGCAGAACTTGTTGTAGGCGTGCTCCAGGTTGTAGTGCGTGATCAGGTTCGTGCTGCCCGTCAGCTCCGTCGTGCCTGCGCCGGCGCCGCAGAAGGGGATGGGGAAGGTGCTGCCCCCGCCCCCCCCCGGCCCGGCCCGGCCCCGCTCCCCCCCCCCCGGCCCCGGGACCGCGGCCCCGCAAGGCCCCACTTCCCCACCCGGGCAGAACCGCTTGATCTGGCCCCATCGTCTGTTCCTCTCTCCCTTTCCCAGTCACGGTGGAGCAGCACATTGGGAACATTTTCATGTTCAGCAAGGTAGCAAATGCCATCCTCTTCTTCCGCCTCGACATCCGGATGGGTCTGCTCTACCTCACACTCTGCATCGGTGAGACCTGCTGGGGGGGGGGGGTGTCCATAGTATGGGGGCAGCAGTGGTGCCCCCAGGTCCTCAGCACCCACTGTTCCTGCTTGTCCTCCACACCACCCTGCTGGAAGGGCTGGAGCGAGCTCTTGCTGCGGGTCTGGCTTGTGCCTTTCAATGTAGGGGAAGGCTGCAGGTGTCAGGAGCCCCGTGGACAAGGGGGGCCTCAGGAAGCACCTTGATAGGGAAGGGAAGTACCTGACCCACAGCTTGCTCTGCCTTGGCTCCCCAGGCTGCTCTGGGGAGGGAGGAACCTCATCCCAAACCCTGCCTGGCCCTTCCAGGCACTGCGGGGGGCTCAGGGCTCTGTCGTTGCAGTGTTCCTGATGACCTGCAAGCCCCCGCTCTACATGGGCCCCGAGTACATCAAGTATTTCAGTGACAAGACCATAGATGTGAGTATCCCCTCCCCATGGTGCAGGGGGCTCTGCCTGCCCCTTCCACACTGAGTACTGTGTCCCTGTGGTAGGAGGAGCTGGACCGGGACAAGCGGGTGACCTGGATCGTCGAGTTCTTTGCCAACTGGTCCAGCGAGTGCCAGTCATTCGCCCCCATCTTTGCCGACCTCTCTCTTAAGTGCGTGGTGCCTGTGTGGCCCCAACGAGTGGTGGGGCCAGGGCTCTTGTGACACTCACAGGGCACTCACAGCCGCGTGTCCCAATCCTCCCTAGGTACAACTGCTCGGGGCTGCACTTTGGGAAGGTGGATGTCGGCCGGTACACGGACGTCAGCACCAGGTATGGGTGGCAGGGCAAGTGCTGGGGCAGAGTCCCTGGGAGCCCCCCACCTGCCTGAGGGTCACTGTTGGCCTCTCCCTGCCACAGGTACAAGGTCAGCACCTCGCCCCTCACCAAGCAGCTGCCCACCCTCATCCTCTTCCAGGGCGGGACAGAGACCATGCGCCGGCCTCAGATAGACAAGAAGGGCCGGGCCGTGTCCTGGACCTTCTCTGAGGTGGGTGGGATGTGCCTCAGGCTCTCACCTCTGGGACAGGATGGGGCTTGGCCACCCTTGAGGGGGGCAGGGAGGTCCTGGGGGTGCCAGCGCTGCCTCTCGGCCACAGGAGAATGTGATCCGGGAGTTCAACCTCAATGAGCTCTACCAGAAGGCCAAGAAGCAGGCGAAGCCGCGGGAGGAGGAGCCCCCCGGGGGGCAGGCACCCACCGGGCACCCCGATGGTGAGGCCAAAAAAGACAAGTAGAGGCTGCACTGTGCTGTCACCCATCGCCTCCTCATGTCACCCTGGTGGCACCAGCCCCGGCGTTGGGCCTGCAGGAAGCTCCCGGGTGGGCCCGGGGCGAGCAGGGCCCAGCGCGGACGGAACCACTGAGCCTGCGCGGGGGGTGGGAGGTTGGGCACCGAGGTTTCGGTAAGAGCGAGCGGCTCCTGCGGGACGTGAGCGGGGGGGGGGGGTGGTCCGAGGCCCGGTTCCCATTTCCCGATTCCCAGACCCGCGGGGCGCCGTTCGGCCCCGACCGCCCCTTCCCGCTACCCCCCCCCCCCCCCCCCCCCCGAGGGGGCTCGGCCGAGTGGCGCAGGCCGGCGTGGTGCCCGCGGTCCCGGCACGTGGTCAGCGCGGCGCGGCAGGTAGGAGGCGGCGGGGCCGCTGCGGGACCCGGGACCCCCCTTCTGCCCACGGGACTTTTTCCCGCTCCCCCCCGGTCCCGGGTCCTCTCCCGCCCACACCTACCCCGTTCTCGCGGCGGCAGCCCCGGGGCCCTCCTTCCCTCCCGCTCCCCCAAAGTGGGGTCCTTGGCCCCCCCCCCTTCTCACCCTCACACAGGGGCGGGTTACCGGGGATCCCCTCTCTGCGTCCCGTGTCAGGGTCCCGGTGGGGATCCCCCTCTACCCCAGTGGTAGGTCCCTGCTCCCCCCCACCTTCCGCACCTCCCGTGGAAGGCTCCTCGGGACCCCGGGTACCCCCGGTTGCCCGGCCACATGGCGCCGCGCTTTCCCTAGGATGGCTCCCCGCGGGAGGAAGCGCGGGGCCCAGCAGCCGGCGGTGGCCGAGGCACCGGAGCAAGCGGATGCCCCGCGAAAGCGGGGGCGCGGCCAGGGCGAGGGCAGCCCGGGGGGCACCGGTCCCCGCGTCGTCATCGAGCACTGGTGAGCCGGGCCGCGGGGGAGGGTACATGGGTGCCCTCCCGGGTTCTGACCCCCGTGTCCCCCCCCAGCAAGAGCTGACGTGTGTTCGGGCGCAACGCGGCGGCGGTAAGCGCGGCCCTGCGCGGGGCCGTGGCACACCTCGCCGTGGACATCAACCCCCGGCAGCCGCGGAGAAACAGCTTCGAGGTGTCCCTGGTGAAGGAGGACGGCAGCAGTGAGTGCCGGGAACAGGAGGGCTGCCGCGGGGCGGGGGGGGCGGTCCCGGCACCCCTGACCTGTCCCCTCGTTTCCCCAGCCGTGGAGCTGTGGAGTGGCATTGGGAAGGGGCCTCCCCGCAAGCTGAAGTTCCCCCAACCGGAGGACGTGGTGGAAGCCCTGAAAAGCAGCTTAGCATAAAGATGGCGGCTGGGTGAGTGACCACAGGGACAGGACAGCACAGGGATGGCAACGAGGATCACACGCAGCTCCCTCTCCCCGCAGCCAAGCTGGGACCAGTACCCGCGGCAGAGCGTCCATGAAGAGGCGAGACCAAGTGGGGGGCAACTGCCAGCCCCAGTCCTGTCTCCGATGCTGCAGCTCTGCCGTGAGCAGCCACTGCTGGACCCCCCGGCTTCCCCCGCATCCCCCTGCCTACCCCCTTTTCTCCCCTGCGTCCCTCTTTTTCCCCCTGTATCCCGCTTTGTCTTCCTGCATCCCTCTTTTCCCCTTCTCATTCCCCAATAAAGCCCCACAGCTGCTCTGCCAGCTCTGATGCTTTATTTCAGTACCACAAGGCCAGGGGTGAGGGCAGCAGCTGTCCTCCCTAGGTGAGAACATCCACCTCCTCATCAGACTCGGACGAGGGGCAGGGCCAGATGCAGACAGTGCCTGGGGGCAGGCACAGCTCCAGCGTCCCCACATCCACCTCTTCCTCCTCAGGGTCACCCATGGGGTCCTCCGGTGGCACTAGCCTGCAGCCCTGCTGGGGTGCAGCGCACCCCTGGCACTGCTTCTTCCAGGCTGCCTGTGTGCAGCGCCTGTCCACCTGCCCCACTGCACCCGCACCCAGGGTGGGCTGGGGGTCCATCACCCCCCCATCGCCCGTGGCCATGGTGCTGGGGGGCTGCCTCTCCTGCACCACCTCCCAGCACCCCCCACTCTTCACCTTCCGCAGCTTCACCCGCTGCACGGGGCTGCGGTGCATGGGCTCTGGAGAGTGCAGGGGGGGTGTACCAGCACTCTCTTGTGGGGAGACACAGGTGCTCCCATGGGGATTATCTGTACCACCGGGCGCAGCGCTACTGCCTGCCACCGGCAGGGAGCAGTGCCGGGTGGAGCGCAGGCAGGAGCGGTTGAGCTGCCGCTGGGGTCCCGGCCTCACCAGGCGTCCCCCCTGGAGCTGCAGCGACTCGAGCTCGGTGACCTGGAGGCGGCGTGCGGCCGCCAACACCTCTTGCACCTCCTCCCATGTGGCGTCCAGCTCGGCGGTGTAGAGGAAGCGCACCAGCTTGCGCAGCACCCTGATCTTCAGCCCCCCCAGCTCCAGCACCACCCTGCCGCCCCGGGGAGGCAGCTCCCGGCCCAGCTGCTCCATGAAGAAGGGGCTGCAGACGGAGAGGACGCAGCAATGGGCCACCACTGCCTCGCCTGTGAAGGAACAGCGGCTGTCACTGCCTTGCAGCCCACCCTGCTCTCCCTGATCCTCCTGGGGGGGTTCCCAGGACCCTGCCGGCAGTACCCCAATGACCACGGTGCCTCCATGGGCCGCGCTGTCCGCTCACCTTCAGCCTGCAGGACTACGTCACAGAAGACATCGGCGCGCTGCTGCTGCTGGTGGAGCTGCTGGAAGGCCGTGCGGAGCAGGCGGGTGCTGCGGTAGAGCAGCCTCGGGGCAGCTGACGGAGAGCCCATGGGTGCCCTGCGGGGATGGGCACAGGGATCAGCACCCACCTCCCCTGCTGGGACCTGCAGCGGGGTGCGGGAGCGGGGCGCGGGACCCGGTGCACCCCGCGCAGTGCCCCCCTCGGCCGCCAGAGGGCGCCGGACGCGCCCAGTTTGGGGTCAGGCCGGGAGGGTTTGGAGCCCGGAACCAGGCTCCGGCCTGAGGCGCCGCCGCAGGACCCAGGAAACCCCCAGCTCGCGCCGGGAGGGCGCCTCCCGCCGCGTACCTGCCCGCGGGGGTGGGAACTGCCGCTACGACCGGGGCCGGGCCGGACCGGGACCAAAACCGGGCGGACGCGGCCGCGACCCCTCCTCCGCCTCCTCACAGCACCCACGTGCCTCGCGCCCGCAGCCTCGCCCAGCAACAGCCGCCGCCATTGGCTCACCCCGCCCGCCCGTCGCGCCCTGCTGGCCAATGGCGGCGCGGAGGGGCTCAGGCGGGAAGGGCTGAGCAAGGCGGGGCCCCGCCATGGCGGTGCGGGCGTGGGGCCTGCCCGGTTCGGAGCCTGCGGCCGGGACCTCCCCCGGGGACTTCGCTAAAGGCAGCCGCGGGCCGGGTGCGCGGGGAGCACGGGGCGGCCGAGCCGTGGTGCGGGGCAGAGCTCCGCTGCTCCGGGCACCGTCAGCGCAGCGCGGGGCTCCCGGGCTCGGGGCCGTGCGGTGGTGTTTGACCGCGGGTGTGAAGCGGCGGCTCCGCGGCCCTGCCCGGCCCGCGTGCGGGCCGTGCTGCCCGCCTGGCTTGGGAGCGTTCTGTCGTGGTACAGCGCGTCCACTGTGGAACCCTCTGCATCAGTCACTGCATGCCCAGGGACAGCGATTCCAGCAGTCCCATTGCCTGCGGCTGTCGGCGGTTCCTGCAAACAACCAGCGCGAGCGGAGGCCTCGGGGGCTGCAGCAGGACAGGAGTGTGCAGTGGCACCGTGGATCATGACCCTACGAAGTGCTCAAACACGGTCTCAGCCCCTGAGGTTTCCGCGTGTCCCAGATGTGTTTTCTCCCATTTGACGTCTGAGGGTGCTTTTTTGGGTGCTTTTTTTTGTTTTCCTCTTGTTTTGTTGTGCGCAGAATGGATGCAAACTGAGAAAGAAGCGAGCCCGATGATGGGTCTGGGCCAGCAGCTGCTGAAGTTAGTGGCAGCCTTTCTGCTGACCTCTGGTGGCTTGGAGCCCAGCTGTAAATACCAAGGGGTACAGCAAAATCAGTAATTTGGTATCAAAGTGCTATCATATGCTCATAAAAATAGAAGAAAAGGAGCTGTTTCCTCCCCCAGCCCCTCCATGTTCTGGAATTACAAACTGCCACTTGGAGAGCTCGAGCTCCTCAGGAGCAGATGGATCAGACACTGAAAAAGCACCCTGCGGTCCCATCCCTGTGGTCCCATCCCTGGGAAGCTTCAGCTGCAGAGACCTCCTCAAGCCCACAGAAGAGTCACAACTGGCTCTAGGACATGGTGAGCATCCGGGCTCCCCCACTGCTGCGAAACACTTTGCGTGGTGCCTCAGCCACAGCAGGGGAGGGAACAGGGAGTTAATATCTTGAGCGGGGACCAGAAGTGAAGCTGGGAGGAACAGCCGTTCCCTCCAGCCCAGGCTGAGGTGCCCGGTGCCTGCCAGCCTGCTGCAAAGGGCTGAGCACCGGTTGGCAGGAGGCCTGGCAGCAGAGGCCAAGGTGCTCACCTCGCTCCAGCTGTGGAGGAAGGAGCCGCATTTGCTTGTCCACCCCACGGAGGATGCCAAAGCACGGCTGAACTCTTTCTCCCCTTTGTATCCTCTTTCCTCTCCCGTGGCCACCCCAGAGGCAGGGGTGATAAAATGGTGAGTGACCCAGGTCTGTCCCTGTCCTTGGACATGCTCAGGGCCAGCGGCAGTTCCTATCTGCAGGAGGAGCAGAGCGCCGGTTGCTGCCAGGCACCCCCTTGGATCACAGGGGTCTGGAGGCCCTGTGGGCTCTCGAGCAGGCAGATGACAGGAGGGGTGAGGCCTCTGCTCCAGAGGCACTGGTTACACTCACCCAGTGCAAAACAGGTCCCTGAAAGGGCAGAGGCACCCTCACCATGCCACCTCCCAGCCTATGGGAAGTGCTTGTCAGGTGGAACATGGCGGATACTCCTCTGCCTCATGGGTCCTCTGTGGATCCCAAAGTCCTCCAGAGGTGGCCCTGCAGCCTGAATTCACCCATGGCAGCCCAGTGTGTCCTGGGAGAGAGTCACCTTTTGTCCCACTGACCCTCTCTTTACACACCAGGGCCGGTGTTTGCAGCCAGGATTTGAGGGCTGAGGCTGAGGATTTGAGGTGCCTGTGGCTCTTGCTGCTGTGTAATGCTGATTCTTTCTGTCTACCCCCAGGTGCTCGGAGCTGGTGACCCGAGGCTCAGGCAGTCCTTTGTCCTTGGCTGGTGGCTGGGCAGAGCCATGGGTGACTCAGTGACCGGGAATGTCAGGCAGGGTTTATCCCCTGGTGGGATTCCCTGGGGAGGGGAAGAGATCTCAGGCTGGAGGTGTGCTGGTTTTCCAGGCTGCCTCTGCAGTTGGTAGCAAGAGGCCTCCCCACAGGACAAGTCACATCTTCCCTGTGCCTCCCGAGCCAAGTCCACGGATCCTGAGTTGATTTCTGTGAGAAAGGAAATTACCTTGGGTCTCGCAGCTGTGATGGTCTCCCAGCAATGTCCCCTTTTGCTTTTGTTGCTACATTGCAGGGCAGGAGCTGCCTCTCTTCCCATTCTTGGGAGGTACCTTGTGCTTTGCTGCCACAGAAGGGAAGGATGGAGGCAGGAGCCCATGGCTGGGAAAGGCTCTGAGGGCAGATGGAGGCAGGAGACGTGGAGCTGCTCCAGGAGGAGCTCAGGGCAGGCTGTGGACTTGCTTTACTGCCCTGTGCCTGCTCCAGGCTCCCCTCCTCCCTCCCCACTGCTGTCTGACATGAGTTGTTCCATCCCCCGGTGCCGCACTTCCACTCGTACAGGGGGAAGACAACAACCTGTTGGGATTCCCATAGGAAAGGGGCTGCGGAAGTGCCTCGTTATCCTGATTTAGAACAATGCAGCCACCCCTGTGATGGGCCTGAGGCTGCAGGCTCCCCTCCCTCCTCCCCTCTTCACCAGAGAGCACCGAGCTCTCCTGTAAACAGTCTTGCTGTGTCCCAGTGGCTCTGCCCCCGTGGCTCTGCTCTGGTGGCAGCCGTGTCCCATGGATGCCACAGCTGGGTACAGCAGCACTGCAGGGAGAAGGGGGATGTGCAAGCTGTTGTGACACATAATTCCTGTAAGAGAGGGCACATTTTTCCCATACCAGTCCCACATCTCCTCCTCTTCCCAGGACATCGTGGGACGGACGCTCCGCCACGGGACTCAGATCCAAACGAGCTGGACCCGCTGCTGGGGGAGTAGACACAGAGGGTCAGGGCTCAGCCTGTTTCGAAGGTATGCACAGGTAAGCATACCTTGCTGGGTGCTCTGGGGGCTACTGGGGCAGGGCTGAACCAGGAGCTGGAGCTGATGGACCCTGTCCAGCACCATCCTGCAGCTCTGGGTACAGGAGGCACATGCCCAGCTTCAAAGAGGCCTGGCCTCCAGCTCCAGCTTGGAGCCTGCAGAGGCGTATTCTCACACAGTGTTTAGCCTTTAAGTACGTTAAAGAAATTCTTTGTGAGCTGATGTGGGGCCGCTCCATGGTGGTTTCCCCACACCAGCACTGCTCTATGCTGGTTTCAGCTGCGTTGGCCCCAGGTTTGTGGGAGCTGATGTCCAACCACCCTGGCAGGGGTCGTGCCAGGGCAGCTAGTGGTGGGGTGCAGGGACAGGGAGGGACAGGGTATCACTGCTGCTGCTTCCCTGAGGGAGAGCTGTCCCTTTGGAGGGGTCACAAACCCCTGGGACTGCCAGGCCAGGACTCTTCTCCCTCCTTGTCCACAGGGCTCAGGGGATGCACCCACCTTCCTCCTCATGTGGGTGAAGAGCAGGGGAGGGAAGCTGAGGGTTGCGTGCTCCGGGAGCAGTTCTCAATAAAGGCACAGGGCCGAGAGGGGCCTAACTTTTGGGTGACCGTGAGAATGGGGGGCCACAGGGATGAATTGGTTCCCTGCAGTGGGATGGAGAAGTCCTCCCTTAAGGAGCAGAGGCTGGCTCTCTCTGTCCTCTGCAGCCTTCAGCCTGAACAAGCTGGTTTACAGATCAGGGAGGATTTTGGGGTCCCAGGCCCCCATCACCTCCTTGAGTGTGCCCTTCATGTGCATGGGTCCCACTTCTTGTGGGTTTTTGCCACGGGTAGCAGGCCCTGGATCACTTTCTTCAGCCATTCACAGGCTGCTGTCGCCTTTTCCTCACCTCCTCCTCACCTCACCAGCAATGTGTGTTTACCCTAAGCATCACCTGTCCCCACCCAGAACCTTCCTCACCTCTTATTCTCTTGTCTCACTGACAGCTTGGCCATCAGGAGCCCGCAGGATTACCCCAGTGCCTGAATCCCACCAGCCTGGGCTACAGCCACTGCTGGGGGACTGGGACCCGGACTTCTCCCAGGTGAGGGGCATGGACAGGAAGGGGCCGGCTCCTCAGCACTTCCTCCAGTCCCAGGGAAGGGAAAGTCCCTCCACTCTGAGACCCTGCAGCATGGAGCAGCAGCAGCCCTGGGACAGAGGCTGCAGCCACGCAGAGCGCTGCCGGTGCTGGAGCCACAGCTGCCTGCCTGGACCAGTGCATTTGTTAAAACTCACGTTTGAATTCCCTGCCCCGGGCTCGGTGCCGTGGCCGAATCCCTCCCCTGAGCAGCACTGGTGGCTCCTTCCCCATCTGCTGCGAGAGGCGCCGGGACCGCAGTGCCAAGCCCCGCGGCTGAGCAAGCCCTGCCCCGTGCTGCCGTCCTGGCGTCGACCACGAGGCTCGGCCCGTGCGAGGGGCCTCCCAGCACGGGCCGCGTTGCCCGCGGCGGGGCCTGCGGGTCAGAGCCCGCACCCCCGCTGCGCCTCGTCCCGCGCCCACGGCTCGGGTGAAAGAGCCCGAGGGACGCAGCGGTGGGGGCGCGGGGACGGAGCCCTCCGGGAACGAGCTCCAAGGGCCAAGCGCTGGTGCGGGGCTCGCGGTGATGCCCCAGAACGAGCTCCGGCCACAGCGGCTCCCTGAGCCTGCGGCGGGCGGTGACCCCCGGTGGGTCCGCAGCCCTGCGCGACGTCACGCGGCTGCGCTGCTACAGCGGCACGGGGCCGGGACCGCTCCCGAGGCAGGATCCCGCGGGTGGGCCCTGTGCCTGCAGGGGAGCCCCTGCTCGGGAGCGCGCACCGGGAGCGGACCCCGCGGGGCTCGGACCTCACCGGGCACAGACCCGCCCCCCCATCCCCGCTCGGGCGCTGCCCTCTCCCGCCCTCAGCGCGGCCGCCATTGGCGGGTCGGGGTCGCGGAGCGCGCTGACGTCAGGGGGCGGAGGCTCGGCCCCGCCCCGCCGGAGCAACTTCCATTTTAGGTGCGGGAGCGGCGCGGCCCGACCCGACCCCTCCGCCCGCACTGGTCCCGGCCCCGCGCGGCGCCGCCACCGCCCGCACCCGCCGCGAGCCCCGCCGAGCGCCGCGCTCCGCCACCGCCGCGGAGCCCCGCGGGCCGGGACCGCCCCCAACGCCGCCACCGGAGCCCGGCCACGGTGAGTCCCGCTGTCGTGGCCGCGCCGCTGCCCGGGGACAGGGGACGGGAGGGGAGCCGGGCCCGCAGCCGGCGCCGGTCGGGAGCCGCACCCCCCCGCGGCAGGAGAGGGGCCGGGCCTGCCCTCGCCCACCCCGCGCCTTCCCGTGGGGGCCGGGGCCCGGCTGCGCTTTCCCGCCGGGCCCGATCGGTGCCGGGACCCCGAGTCCCGTCGCCGCCCGGGAGCCTGGAGCGAGGCGAGGCCGCTCCCCAAGGGCCAGCCGGAGCGGAGCGGCGGTGCCCGGCCCTGGCGGGGGCGCTGGCGGGACCCAGCCCAAGGGGGGCGACACAAAGGCGGCTGGGCCGCGCTCCCCGCCCGGTGCCGGCCCGCCTCCGCCGCCCGCCCTGCCCGGAACAAAGGCAGCCCGTGTGCCAGCTTCCCGCGGCCAGCACCGGTGGCCGCCCCCCCCGCTCCCTTTGTGCGAGGGTCGGCGCTCGGCTCCGCCGCGGGTCTCTGCCCGGCACGGCACTGGGCTCCGGCTCTGCTTCCCGGGGTAGCCCCGTCTCGGCAGCCCGGGCTCGCCTCTGCCCGGCCCAGGACGGGCTCCTCTCCCGGTGTGTGCTCTCTCCGCGCCTTTGTTCTGGCAGGGAAGGGGCTGGAGTGCCCGAGGAGGGTCGAGTGTGCGCGGAGCAGGCGTCCCCGCTCCTCCGGGGTACGTCCCCTTAGAGAGCTGGACGCTCAGAACCGGCTCGGTGGAGCCGCGGGGAGCAGGTGATGCCGAGAGGCTTCCAGGCGAGGCACGACCCGGCTGGGCCGGGCCTGGGGTCCGGCTGCACTGTCAGCTCAGCGGCCTACCCCCGGCGCCCTTTGTGCGGAGTCGGTGCCCTTCTGCGGCTTCGCCTCCTGCAACGCGGGCGCTCCCCCGCCAGCGCCGCAGGGACTCGGCTGGGGGTGAATGGGTGAGAGCTTGGGGGGCTCTGAGGGATTCCGGAGTGTGCGAGGCACGGGCGGCTCCGCTGTGCCCGCGGCTCCGAGCCGGGGCAGCGGAGCTTCCCCTCCACAAAGGCCCGGGCTCTGCACGGCGCCGGCAGCACAGGAGCACCGGGTGTTACTTGGGCTGCCCTCCCCAGCCGGGAACCCGTGGTGGGGCTGAAGGTTGCTGTACCAGGGCTGCGGCACCCGGCCCTGTGCTGGCTTCTGCCCAGCTGCTGGTGAGTGGACGGGGAGGGGTCTAACTGCAGTCCTGCTGTCCCCTGTGCTGTGCGGGTGCTTCTGGATTCTGCTGCCCAGTTCTTGGAGTGGGATTGAGAACGGGCTTGTCCTGGGCGTTGCACGGAGCAGGGGAAGCTCCGCGCTGTGGGGACCAGGCCCTTGGTACTTGCAGCTCCTGCTTGATGCCTCCGTTCATGTTCCTGGACTCCCTGCTCTGGGAACCTCCTGCCGGTGGTAGGTGAGGTCAGGGCTGGCTGCACAGGCTGAGTGTGCGGCAGATCCGTGTAGGGCTGCGGGTACTGGGAAGAGCCAGAGCAGGGTGATCGCTGGTCCTGCCCAGGGTGACCTCCCTGCTCCGTGCTGCTCCAGCGCTTCCCGGGGGCAGGGTCCTGCCTGTCCTGGTTCCTCCTGTGCATTAGAGAAGAAAAGGCAGGTTTTAGGACTGCTGTGCTTCCACGGGACGGGCTGTGGCCGGACTCTGCTGCGGGAGGGACTGCAGTGTGCAGCCTTGGCTGGAGTCTGGCGTGGAGCCTTCATAGGAGGGGTGGGAGGATGAAAGCTGGTTCAGTGGAGTGTGCTGGGGCTGTCTGGGCTGAGTCTCCTCCCTTCTGACATGGAGGTCAGGCCCCAGTCCTTGTGGTTGAGGAGCCCTCGAGGCCATCTCTTCCCTAAGGATGGGCTGGGAGTCAGGCGATGCTCCAGCCCAGACCGCAGCTGGCGTCTCTGCGCCTGGGTTACCGCTCATCCCTTCCCTCCTCCACCCTCTGGCATGGAGATAAGACGTTGGTCCGTTGTATCTTCGCTGGGGGTGGTTTTAGGACACCTAGAAAATAATAGCCTGGCTTGGCCCATGCTTGGGAGGCTGTTGTCTTCTCAGAATAGCTTAGCAATGTGTGTGACCTCAGGGGAGAGGGCTAGCTCCATCTCTTGGTTTCTTTTCCCAACAACCCCTCAGAACTGTCTCTCATTTACTGCTGGCAACGACAGATCCTGTCCCAGGCTGAGTGGTGCTGTCTGCAGGGCAGTGCAGAGCTCTCCCCGGCTCTAAACCCCCCTTTGCAGAGTGGCTGTTGCCCCATCCCAGCCCCTCTGGCAGGGGAGCAGGACCCAGAGCTGGTTTGGTCCATAAAAGGCAGCAGGTGTTGCCTGGATGCGGTGACAAAGCCCAAACTTGTTGGTGATTCAGGCAGCTCCGCCTGTGACGTGGGCTCAGTGCAGGAGGCCGGAGTGCAGGAATGCTGCTGGAAAGGGGCTGGATTTACCGGCTCTTGACCAAAGTCCTCGACTTCCCCAAGGTGGCCACAACCTTCTCTCTGCTGTGTGTCATCGAGGAGGCTGCTGGGGGGGGAAGTGGTTCTTGGAGCCAGCTCTTGTCTGGAAACTCCCAGCAGTAGCAGGGCCATGAGTCCGTCTGGCTCCTGCCTGTCTTGTGCTTGTTGCTAATCCGCCTCCTTCCATCCGGGAGGGCCAGTGCTGTGCTGCTGGAGCTGCTTCTGCACAGGGGTGCCTGTCCCCCCAGCTCGCCCTGTCCCCTGCTCACTGCACACAGCGTCTGCACTGAGGAGTAGCTCCCGTTCTGTTCCCGTGTGAGCTCAGCCTGCTGTGGGCTCCTGGGTGGGAGCGGGACCTTGTCCTCCTGCAGTGCTGTTCCTGTCCCCAGTTCCCGTGGAGGAAGCGGGGGCTGCTGCTTCCTTGTGTGACCCACAGGAAAACCGCCCCTGTGGTGCGGAGGGGCAGAGGAGGTGGCTGCGGGGTGTGGGGCCATCCAGTGACTCAGGAGCATGAGCTGCCAGGCGTGGTGCTGGGATGGGTGAACCCTGAACCAGGCTGGCCGCCCTGCTGTTTCCAGCCCAGAGCAGCAGGTTGGAGGCGGCAGTGGGATGCCTGGTGTGTATGGGCCTTGGCCGAGGTGGGGGGGAGTCTTGGCTCCCCCCATCCCTCTGCCCAGGGACATGAACTGCCCTGCAGGAGGGCAGTGACAGAAGCAGTGTGTGCCCCAGAGCTTGTCCCCATCCTGCGGGTCCACAGTGACTTTGTGCTGCAGAGCTTGCACCCACTGCAGAGATGCTTGTGCCAGCGCAGGTGGGGGACCTGGCCCAGGCTGATGTCTCATTTTGGCAGCTCATTGCCCACATGTTGGTGTTGATGGAAGGACTGGTTTTGTGTCACCAGAGCTCTGGTGTCTCGGGGTAGCTCTGGGGCTGTGGAGGTGCTTTTGGGGTGCTCATAAGGGCATGGGTGCATGGGCTGGCTGCACCACACAGCAGAGCAGGCTCGGTGAGGTGATGGTCCAGGCCAGGGGCCACTGGCTTTCCAGCACAGATACGGAAGGGTCTGGGCAAGCTGGGGAAGGGACGTGAGCCCGGGGAGTAAATCCCCTTGTACTCCTAGGTTAAGAACATTGGGGCTGCTCAGCCTGGAGAAGAGAAGCTGTGTAGAGACCTCAGAGCATCTTCCAGTGTCTGAAGGGAGCTACAAGGATGTTGGAGAGGGAGGGACTCTTCATCAGGGGCTGGAGCGATAGGACAAAGGGGAATGGGTTCAAACTGAAACAGGAGATTCAGGTATAAGGCAGAAGCTCTTCACTATGGGGGTGCTGAGGTGCTGCCACAGGGTGCCCAGAGAAGCTGTGGCTGCCCCATCCCTGGCAGTGTTCAAGGCCAGGTTGGACACAGGGACTTGGAGCGAGCTGCTCCAGTGGAAGGGGTCCCTGCCCGTGGCAGGGGTTGGAGCTGGAGGAGCTTCAAGTTCCCTTCCAATCCAAGCCATTCCATGATTCTCTGGCCTGGCCAAGGTGTTGCTGTCCTGGGAGGGCCTGTCAGACATGTGCAGCTCCAGGGGTGCTGGGGGATGTCCCCTCTGCACCAGGCTGGGCTGGGTCGCTCTGGTGGCAGCAGGGGCAGGACCTGCCCCTGCTCCTTCATCCCAGCCCCAGCTCCATGGGGCGTTGGCCCCAATTCCAGCTAATGCAGCTCAAAGTTCACGGGCTTCCTTCTGCTGGCTGTGGGCACGGGGAACCTGGGGGCATCGGGAGCCCTGCATGGGCCACGTTCCACAAGGACCAAGAGGAGCTGCTCTCCCCTCGCCACGCTGGGTAGGACAGCGAGTACCTGGGGCTGGGGGTTCCTCCCGGCAGCGAGGTGGGAGCTGGAGCACCCCAGGAGGCTCTGGGGAGCTGGGTCCACATGGACCGGAGGGAGGAAGGGGCCTGCTGGCCCCAGCCCTGTGTGTTCCCATCGCCCCGCTCTCGCCTGGTGCCTGGGATGGGCTTTCCCAAGGAGAGCTCCCACATCCCGGTGTTGCCCCTCCTCGTGCTCTGTGCTGGAGTGGGGCCGCGGGCACACGGGTAGCAGCGGTGGGAGGGAGCTCGCGGAACTGCAAAGACGAGTTTTTCCGAGTGGGAAGGGCAGGGTGGGCCGTGCCGTGCTTGCGCCGCTGGCAGGGCCCTTGCCCGGTGCCGGAGCACATTCCTGGGGCGTGTTGGAGCTCGCCGAGCTGCCGGCGCTGCCTGGCTCCAGTGCGGGCACCGGGATGTGTCATCCCAGCGCTGCGCACCAGGCTCTGCTGGGGAGCAGGGGCAGCTGGACGGCTGCAGCAGGGATCCTGCGGGGTTGTGGGGAGCCTGCTCCAGCCCTGCCACTCTGCTGCTCCTTTTCCCTGGTTTCCGTGCAGGAGGGAGCTCCCGGGGCCCTGCAGCTCCCCTCTAGAGTACACTGGGGTGGCACACATGAAACCTGCTCCCCCTTCATCTCTGCCTGTCGCCAGCAGCTGCCTTGGGTGGAAAAGCACTTCCATTCTCCATTCCCCTTCGATAGTGAGGGCAGCTGCCCTGGGCAGGGAGGGGTGGATGGGCCTGAGGAGCAAAGCTGTGGCAGCAGCCTTGGTCCAGGAGGGGTTTGTGGCTGTGCTTCCCAGGAATGCCTCCATCCTGCCTCTGGGAGCCTTGGGAACACTGCAGTGGTTCAGGTGTGTGACTGTGTGCTTCTTGGCTGGGGGGAGTTGTGCAGGTGAGCAACTGAGGGGTGTGAGGGGATGCTGGTTGGGCAGCGCATGCTCACTTCCAGCCTTGGTGAGCAGATGTGCTGGGCATAGGCTGTTGGTGCCCCTACAGGTAGCTGGGGCATGGTGAGCACAGCTGTGTCCTCCTGGGGCTGGAAAACAGCATCTTTCAGCCTCTGCTCCTAGGATACTCCCAGCCCTGGGCAAGAATGTGGTAGCAGCACAGACGAGGAGCCCTCCTGTGTGTTCCCCAGGGGCAGGGCGCTTCCAGCAAGCAGGCTGGGTGTCTGGTCTCCTGGGTGCAATGTGCTGACCTGGCTGGGGCCAGGCTAGTGGTGCCTGTGCCCGGTGATCCCAGCCTGGTTCCAGGGTGTCTGCGTGTGGGCTGGGGGTGGGGGGGAGAGGCCCTTGGCAGGACGTCGTGTTTAGAGGCTTACAGGAAAGGGAAGTCACGATGTCACCTCCCGTCTGACCAGGAAACGCAGGTTTCCTTCCCTTCAGCTCGGGCAGGAGCCTGGGAAGCCACTTCTCAGGGAGCAGCAGCCAGATGTGGCACCAGCTAGCAGTTTGGGCAGGGCTCTGGGGTAGGGTGAAGTCCTGCTGGCCCCTGAGCAACTGCTTGGCCTGCTTGTCCCTTGCTGCTGTTCAGGAGCCCTGGCTCGTGCCAGCCTGTGTGTGTGCACCATGCGTGGCCATGGGCACTGCAGGGTCTTGGAGCACCGTGCTGGGACCTGGCTGTTACGCTGCGGGGCAGCAGCCCCTGCACCACCCCAGCTGTGATTCAGTCCCTGGCTCTTGCCTTATGCTTCTCCAGTGGCTTTTCCTTCCGTGCTAGGGCTCTGGCCTGTCCGCTGTTAGGGAGCAGGCACCTGAGGAGGTCACCTCAGTGGGTGCTGTGCCAGGGGGGTCCAGCTGCTGCTGCCTCTGCCTGGCTGGCTGCACCCCAGCAATGTCCCGCGGGCTGCTCCTGCACCCAGTGCTTTGTGGCTCCTTGGTGGCTTGAGTGTCCTTGCAGGGCAGGCAGATGGATGGTGCCGGGTGCTCTCTGGATGAGCCCAGGGGTGCAGTTCCCACTGTGCTTCCAGTCCTGTGACGCTGTGCACTGGTCGGGACTGGGTGCTGGGGCCTAGCATGGCTGCAGGTGTTGGGAGAGGAAATGAGCTCAAGTGCCTTTCCTGGGAAGAAGGATATAGAGACTGCAGTGAGGGCTGTGCCAGGGAAAGGGACCCAAATCTAAGTGCTTATTTGGGCTGGCACCGGGTCCTGCAGCTCTGCATCCCAGGTTCTGCTGGCAGGGGCTGTGCAGGGTGGATGCCTGCTGTGAATGCTTGTGCGCGTGGCCCAGGGGAGGATGGCTTCCCTTAATCCTGCTGGGAATGTGGGCCACCGGGCTGTGGCCTCACTGCCTGGGGACAGACATGAACTCTTGAGGAGCTAAATCTGCCCTGGGACAGCATCGGAGGGTATCAGAGCGGCTTCACCGCATCTGCCCTGCCCTTGTCCCCACACTGCTGCAGTCTCCTCTTTCATGGAAGGGACTTTGCTCCCTGGGCCTTGCCGGCACAGCCCTTATCTGTGCAGAGCCCAGCTCATGTTTGCTTTTGCCGCGGGAGTGAAGCAGCTGAGTGGGAAAGTTAGCCTGGGGTGGGTTTGGGGAGAGCTGGGTGCGGGGCAGGGTGCTGGTGTGGCTGAGCCCGAGGGCTGCATCACCACCCGCACACCCCGGGTGCCAGCAGAGCCCTGTGGCCGTGGGGACACCTCACGTCCCCATCGCGGTGGCTGCTGCCCTGGATCACCCCCGCTCACCTGGGGCCCCGCGGGGCCGCCGGGGCGAAGCCGGACCCGCTGCCTGCCGGAGCGTGGCCTGCCCCGGGAATGCTCTGGCCCCGTTCCCGGAATCCGACGCTGGGTGTTTGTTTGCTGCTGCGCCCCCGAGGTCTGGTGCTACTGTGACAGGAAACGGGAACGCCGGGGGGAGGGAGGCAGGCGGCCGGCTGGGGATGTGCCTCTGAAATCCCTTTGTCCCTGCCGAGCGCTCAGCTGCGAATTCCCACCGAGCACAGAGAGCCGCCTTTGTGCTGCCGAGCGCTCGGCATGGGAATGCGTTGGGCCCGGGGGTGCGAGCTGCGGGGCTGGGTGCCGGGGACCCGGCCTCGCTGCTGGCCCGGGGTGGGGGCACCCACGCAGCGGTTCCCAGCGGGAGTGGGGGTTTTGGGGCGACCTGGGGCAGCGGGATGCTGCTGGCAGAAAAGTTCTGGCCCTGTGGCCAACCTGTTTGGAGTTGCGGGTGCATAGCCTCTGCCTGGAGCCCTGCGGCTCGGCTGCCTTCCTACCGGGGGGGGGGCCCAGCCTCTTTGCCCCACAAGCGCTGCTGCGAGCTCTGTGTCCCGCTTGCCGTGGGGCCGGCGCAGGGGATGGCAGCAGTTCTGCCCAGCCCGGGGGGAAGGATCTGATCCGGTGCCGTGTCCCGGCTGCTCTCAGGGGTGCCCCGAGTCCACCGGGCCGCTGGCGTGCAGGTGGAGCAGGCCTGGCGCTGGGGCTGACCCCACGCTGCTGCTGTCTCCCGCCGCCTCCTCCTTCATCCCGGTGACCTCGGGCCGGGCCGGGCCGGGATCAGCGCACTGTTTCACAACCCTCGGCTGTGTCCGGACCCATCCCGCGGACCCGAACGGTCTTGTTCATTCCTCGGCCCCCCGTGCTAGGGGGACGATGCGCACGCTGCTTCCCCCAGCCCAGCCGCCGCGCCCTGCCCTTATCTCTGCCTCCTTATCGCCGCGCTGGCCGCGGGCCCGCTCCCTCACAAGGCGCGGTGCCGTGTCGCTGCTTGCACCTCCGCGGCTCCCTGCTCTCTGCAGGGCGGTGTTCCCAGCGCGCCCGGGCGCTGGGGGCGGCAGGCGAGGCCGCCATCCGCTGCCGGTCCAACCAGTCGGGCGCGCTGGGCGGGGGCGAGCGGCTGCCGGCTCCGTGCCCGCTGCCGCTCCCGGCGCTGGGATGGGGCAGGCCGGAGCCCGGGGCGGTGTCTGACCCGCCCGCGGGAGCTGCCGTTGTCCGAAGTCCGGTGCTCCCCAACCCGCCTGCGGGGAGAGGCGCAGCTGAGGGCCTCGGCAGGACACGGGGGAGCACCGGGGCCTGGCAGGGCTTGGGCAGAGCTGGCCGTGAGCTGGAGCAAGCTGCCCTGCACAGTGGAAGGAGGGTCCCTGCCTGGGGTGCTGCTCTGTGGTGGGCATGGTCCTGCCTCTGGGTGCTGGCTGAGAAACAGCCATGGCCAAAGCTCTCCATGGCCCACGTAGGGATGTGGGAGCTCCTGCCCACCATCAGGGGTCCCCTTCCCGTGACTGAGGCCTGTAGCGCTCCCCTGAGCTGAGCACTGGGGCAGGCAAGGTGGGAGGAGCTGGGGCTCGTGGGCTCTCTGCCCAGCACCCGCTGTGCTTGGCTAGTGCTGGTGCTTGCCACCTCGGGCAGGCTGAGGGCTGATAGGTGAGCCTGGACCCTGTGCTTAGGGGGGTGGAACGGTGCCAGAGATGCTGCCTCATTTATTTTTTAGCTAATTGAGACTGACCAGAAGTCTGTGGTGAATTAGCAGGGCTGTGAACCTGTGCAGAGCAAGCAAGTGTAATGCACTGCAAGCGCTCGGGCAATTGCAGGCTTGAATTATTGATGGGGTTTCTGGTTTTTTTAAGTGCATCATGATGGCAACTGGAACCAGGAGCAGAATTTGTTGCTTCCTGTCTCTCTGGAGGCCGGGGTCTGGTGCTGAGAGCTGTCGATGGCTTTCGAGGGGCAGGCAGCTCCTGGCTCCCCTCTAAGCCCCACAGTGTGGCAGGATGAGGCCAGCTGCTTGAGCAGCGCTGTCATTTTTCTTGTGTAGCGGATGTGCTGGAGCAGGAATAGGTTTTCAGGGCAGAGCAGGGCTGGAGCCGGTCCTCGGGCAGCCCCAGGCAGGGGGCTGTGTGCTGGGGGTGCCCCATGCTGCAGTGGGTGCTGTCTGCCGGACCTCCTGCCTGTGTCTTACCTGCCAGACCCTGGCCTTCTCCTTGGCCTGTGGTGTCCCATTTCCCACCCACCGGCTCGTCCTGGGCCCTGGGTTGAGCTCTGTGGCTGACAGGGAAGCGCTTCTGGTGAGGAGCCCTCACAAGGCTCGAACCCATCCGCTGGCAGCCGTGGGTGCAGGTGGGCTCCAGCTGGGCAGGGCTGTGCCTGTGCCCTCGGGGTTGTTTCTCGAGACCCAGGGTTTGCTCTGGGATCCCACTGGGAAGCAGACTGGGAGTTCTGGAAGGACAGTGCCATGTTAGGGCTGCTCTCAGGGGAGAGCTCTGGAGGGCTTGGTTAGGTTTAGGGTGTTGTTCTGGTGGCTACCAAGCCTTTACTGCAAGCAGGAAGCTGTGAGATGAGGCAAGGCAGAGGGATTTGGGTGTGAAGCTTTCTGGGTAGCTGTGCAGGTCCCTGGGTCCCCTCGTCCCGATGGCCACCCGGGGCAGGAGCTGCTGGGGTGTGTTTTGTCTCCAGGCTTTGGCTTTGCCCTGGCCGGAGCCAGCTCAGCTATTCTTGGCTGCTGGGTTTTTAAGTGCCGGGTGTGTCAGCGAGTGCCTCTCTTGATGAGAAGGCAGCGACTGTCAGGGTCTGGCTTTGGAGAATGCTCTGTAGTTGTCTCTTCAGAGGCTGGGCAGGAGGGGGGGGAATGGGCGCAAAGCGATCCCTGGAATGTCACCCTTGTGGGATCCGGAGTGCTTGGCTGCAGGCTCTCACTAGGGGGCTGCCTGGCCGGGGCTCTCCTGTTGCCCCCCTCCCTGCCTTGCTTTGCAGATGAGCTCCGGGAGGCAGCGAAGCCCCTGCCCGAGGGGTTCTGTGTGCCAGTCCGCTGGGGTGCTGCTGGCGGGCGGCTGCGGGCAGCGCCGGCTCCAGCTCTGGACCTGGCACTGCCTCTCAGTAATTATGTCTTTAATCCCGGATCGATGGAGACTCGATGGCTGGGACGAGTGCGGAGGGAGGAGGCGGTGCTGGTGGTGGCGGCCCCAGGAGCGGAGCTGGGGGAGCCCCCCTGGCCGCGGGTACCCCCGTTCTGCTGGTCCGTGTTGGAGCTGTGCCCCTGCTCAGGTATGCAGGGACAGCTCCAGCCCTGATCCCGGGGTGACCCTGCGGTGGCTGCTCCTGAGCTGCTCCGTGTCCATGGCTTTGCAGAGCGATGCCCCCCCCAGCCCCTCCTGTGCCTGCCCTGATGCGAAGGGCTCTCAAAAGCCCCTTGGCTGCCTCCTCTCCTTGAGGCTTCCTGCTCTGGTCTGGGGGCCCAAAGGGGAAGGGGGGCCCTCTGTGTGTCCCCACACATCCTCTTGCCTGGGCTGGAGGAGCCTTGGTGAGTGCAGGGGACAGGGAGAGCTGGTGGGCGAGGGACCTGTCCTGTTCCTTCCCCCTGCTGTTGTGTTTACTCCCAGTGGAAGGAACGGGAAGGAAACAGCCTTGGCTGCTCTGGCCCCTTATCTGGGGCCCATGAGGGCCCTGCAAGCTTCATTGTTAGTTCCACATTCTCCGGGCTGTGTTCCCAGGGGGATGTGAGAGCTGGGGACGTGGTGCTGGGGCAGCGTTGCTGACTGTGGGGCAGCAGGGATCTGCTGGGGTTGCTGGCTCTCTTGTGCCTTCCCACAGATACCAACCCCGCTGCTCTGCACTTGCTGCTCACTGCTGAGGCTGCTTGCCAGCAAGTGAAGCCTGTTCCCGAGAGCAGGGGCTCAGCTATATCTGCCCTTGAGGCCAGCGCGTTGGCTCCATCCTCACACACCCCCAAATCTGCCTCTTCTGCATTGAGATGGTCAAGGGCTGGCTGGGAAGGTGTTAGGAGCACAGCTGCTCCGGCAAGGTCGTGTTGAGGAGGATCTCCTCTGCAGTGGCTGTTCCTGTCTTTAAAAGGGCTCAGTGAAACACCACACTGGAGGTGAATCACCACGAGCTGGGGGGGCTCTGGCAGGATTCTGGGTGTTTGCAGTGTGTGGGGGGGAAGGACCACCCCTGACCTGATGGATAAGTCTGGGACATTGCAAGATGTTCCCTTGTCCTGTGGTTGAGGGCCGGTGCCGGTGGGTCCAGGCTGCCTCTCCCCCGTGCCTCCCTGCAGAGCTGGGCCCTGCAGCCCTGCCCCATGTCCATATGGGTGACAGTGACCTCCAGTGGGTCCCGGAGGCCCCAGGTCTGTGCCCCTGCTTGGGGTGCTTTGGGTGGATGCCCACCAAAACTGAGCGTGTGACTCAAGGGTGAGAGTCGGATGCGTCAGCGCAGCTGTGGGAGGCACCAGGCCTCTCCTGAGCAGGATCCCTTGCAAAGCCACGGGGCAGGTGGGACCTCCAGCAGCAGGGTCAGAGCTGCCCCTGCATCTCCATACAAGGCTTGGGGAGTCGGTGCGCTGGAAAAAGCCTCGGGGCGGACCTGTCGCAAGGTGGGAGGGGTGGAAAACCCGCGCAAGAGCCAGGAGTCGCGTCTGGGAACCTTCAGGAGCCTGCTTGGGCACCTGGACCCGGAGTCGTGCCTGCTCCTCCGGGGTGCGGGCTGGGCAGCGAGGATCCCAGCCCGGCTGGGGTCCACGTGCCGCGGCTCCATGGGCACACATGGGCATGGGTGGAAGCGCTGGGCTTTTGGTGAGGGCAGATAGCAGGGTGCTGGTGAGCGGACGTTTGGGTGCGCTGAGGCTCTTGCAAACCAACCCGGCTTCATGGATGGTGCTGTGCGGCGCGGTGGTCAGGGCCAGGGCTGCCTGCGTGCGAGGGGGGGTCACTTCCAGAGGGGTTCCGTGTGGACACCTCCAGGGAGTTAATTCTGACCCCCAGAAGCGCCGCTGCCGCGCACCGTGGGAAAGCAGCCGCGGGCGAGTCCCCGCACGCCTGCGCGGGCCCGGGCAGGGCTGCGGGCCCCGAGGGCCGGGCTGAGCCCGCCCGCCTGTGCCGCTGCCCCGGCGGAGGGAGCGGCCGGGGGCTGCTGTGGGAACCCCCCGGCCCCGGCTCCAGCTCCGTCCCTGTCCCCCAGCGCAGAGGGGTGGGAGGGAAGAGCCCGGTCCCGGCCGTTTCCTCCCCACCTTCGCGTTGCGTTCGCGTGTGTGACTTTGACCTCCTCCTGCTGTCCCTGCAGCTCTCTTCCCTCCTGCTTCCTCACTGTGGTGGCTGGGCTATTCCTCCCATGACTCTCTGCGTCTAGACCTGGCTGTCCCGTGCCTTTGCAATCAAACCTGAACTTCCTCCTCTGACAGGTCTGTATGGAACGATATTGCCTTTGTCAATGTGTTGATTGGGGTGTGCTGCTTCACTGCCCTTCCTGGGGAGGGGATGTTAGAGGAGTGCTGGCCAGTGACCATCCCTAGATCTGTGGGCTGAGCACCTCCTGGGGAAGCTGCAGCCTTAAGAACCCTTGTGAGAAGCTGGAGGGTGGGGAGTATTGGCAGCAGAGGGACTCATGGGGCCCTCTTTAGGGGGCTTCTCTCCCACTTTGTCCCCTTTCCTGGGCAGGTAAAAGCTGTGTTGTGGGGGCTGTGCCCCCACCTTGTATCACACTGGGGAAGAGGGAGCATATAAGTGACAGCGTCTCCCTACCTCCCTGGTGAGATAATAGGACGCGGGTCACTTCTCATTCTCCAGGAGTATCCCCTGTTCTGCCCCAGGACCTGCCCTCCCCTCCCTGAGAGCAGCGGTTCTGTGAGGCCTGAGGAGGCCCCTTGTGGGAAGAGGGAACCTCCCCAGCACAGAGCAGCTCTTCTGACCCTGGCTGCTTGCTGTGATGGGGGAGCACTTTCTGACCCAAAGTGCCACTTCTTCAAGCTTAAATCCTGGGGCAAGGAACATCCAAGTTATGCCTGGGCTGTGCTGCCCCAGAACCCTCTTGCCAGCTTGCTGGTGGGTGGGAATGGGTGGGAATGCCACGAGATCATTTTTTCCCTGTTCCGAGGATCTGTCTCCTTGAAATCAGTCTCTTCTGACCGTTCTTCTCCCTCCTTCCTTCCCAAATCACATGCAGTGCAGAGAGGGGCTCCTGCCCTTCTGGCTCACTTTTCTTCCCCTCGCCTGACGCCAAGCCGCCTCTGCTTGTGCCTCCCTGTGCCCTCCATCCCACCCTGGGCGCCCGGCACCCATGGACGACTCGGAGGTGGAGTCGACCGCCAGCATCCTTGCCTCTGTCAAGGAGCAGGAGGCGCAGTTCGAGAAGCTGACGCGGGCGCTCGAGGAGGAGCGGCGCCACGTCTCAGCCCAGCTGGAGCGGGTCCGGGTCTCCCCGCAGGACGCCGGCCCGGGCTTGGCCAACGGCACGCTGCCCCGGCGGCACCAGGTAAAGCCCTGGCAGTGGGGGCTGCGGAGGCTCCCAGAGCCCCCGTCCACGTCAGCCCTCCTCGGTGCGGGCAGCCCTGGGCGCTTCCGTTGGCCCTGCTTGGATGTGAGGTGGAGGAGGGCTTAGGTTGCTCTTGAACACTGATGGTGCTGAAGGTGACCGGGGGTGTGCAAAGCCAGAGCCTTGTGGGAAGGAAGAGGGTCTGGAGACCTGGAGTGTCTTGCTGCCAGGCCAGCTCTGGTTTGGTTTCAAGGAGGTCAGAGGCTGGCTGTATTCAGTACTGGGGCATCTTTGCTCCCCATCCCACTCAGCTTCTTGGAAGGTGGTCGAACTGCAGGGACTGGTGTATAGCTGTGGGGAAGCGCATGTCTGTCTCCCTCTCATGTGACAATGGGCGAGTCCCTGGAGTTTCTGTTTATCCCCCAAACAGCCAGACCAGGGCTGGGAGAGATCTCTCTTCTGCAGGGCTGGAAGTGTGGTTTCATCTGCCTTGGCTTGAGGTCTCCCTCCTCCTGTCCTTCCTTTCCTGGGCTTTGTTGTGGAGAGGGGTGCTCGGAGGGCTGGTGCGTGGCGGTGTGCAGGAGGCGGGTCCCTTGCTGGCTGTGGAAGGTGGTTGTAGGGGATGTGTGGGCTGGGCAGGGGAGGGGTCCAACAGAAGCACCCTGCAACAGCCACCAAGCAGCTGTGCTTTTCCCTTGCGGTCCTGCCTGGCCCGGAGGATGTGGAAGGTCTCCAGGGCTGTGCCGGGAGCAAGAAGGGGTCTGGGCCATTCCATCAGGAGTGCTGGGGCTGAATGATGTGTTCTCCAACTCATGTCAGGCTGGAATGGGGTGGTTTGCTGCATGTCACACAGGCCCCAAGGAACGTGAGCCTGTCCTGGGGGTGGCACATGGGGTGTGCGCTGGGTGGCTGTCACATCCAGGAGGTGGCCTGCTCAGGGCCTGGCAGGGAAGGGGGGAGCAGGTACATGGCATCCCAGCAGTGGGAGATCAGTGCAGTTAACAGGCCTGCTGTGGTGCTCTTTGTTTCAGAACGGCCGTTTCTTGGGCGATGCTGACCTGGAAAGGCAGAAATACCAAGATCTAAAGCTCAACGGGCCACAGGTAAGGGGAGCTGAGCCCTCTGGCTGCAGCAGCCTGCCGGCTGGCTTGGGGATGCAGGGCAGAACTCCAGTGTCTCCACCCTACCTGGGAGAGGGGGACTTGTGTTTCTGATGTGGCCACCCTGGCTTGAAGGGGCTTTGGTGTGGGATTGTTGGTACCTGTTCTCATGCAGGAGGATACCGGGGCTCCCCAAGAGGTGAGATCTTTTACCAGGCTGATCCCAGGGAGGCCCATGTTGACAGTGGGGGCCTGACTGCCTGCCCCTTGCTCCCCTTAGGACCACAGCCACCTCTTGTACAGCACAATCCCCAGGATGCAGGACCCCGGCCAGATTGTGGAGGAGACATACACCATGGAGGAGGACCCAGAAGGGGCCATGTCGGTCGTGTCTGTGGAGACATCAGATGATGGGACAACCCGGCGTACAGAGACTACGGTACAGGCCTGGGCGCAGCATGGAGGGGCAGGGCTTTGGCCAGGGACCCGATGGCTGGGATGCTACACCGTGATATCAGCCAGCTTGCTACATGAGCTGAAACAGGGATGTGAAATCTGCCTGAAAGGGGAGTCCAGGGATGCGGGGCTGTGGTGGGTTTCCTGACAGGAATGTGTCCTGCGTCCATCCCTCTAGGTGAAGAAAGTGGTGAAGACGGTGACCACCCGGACGGTGCAGCAGGTGCCGGTGGGGCCGGACGGGTTGCCTTTGGAGACTTCCCCCGTCACCAGCAACTACGTCCAGACCATGGACAGGAACTTCCGCAAGAACGGGAGCGGGGGCCCGGGTGGGTTCCTGAGCCAGGCGGGCACAGCCACGCTCCCTCGGAACTACCACTACCCTGATGGCTATGGCCGCCCCTACGAGGATGGGTACCCGGGCAGCGACCACAGCTACGGCAGCCTGTCCCGCATCACCCGCATTGACGAGCGCTACCGCCCTTCCATGGACACCTACCGGGCCCCCAGCCGCCAGGACATCTATGGCCCCCAGCCTCAAGTGCGCGTCGGGGGCAGCAACATGGACCTCAACCACTTCCACCCCGAGCCGTATGGCCTGGAGGATGACCAGCGCAGCGTGGGCTTCGACGATGCGGACTACGGGCTCATGTCCGACTACGGCACAGCCCGACGGGCAGGGACCCCATCCGATCCCCGCCGGCGGCTCAGGTACAGGGAGGGGGGATGCTGTGGGGTCCCTCTCACTTCACCCTCTTTGGAGGAAGGAGGATTGCAGAGACAAAGGCACGAGCTGAGTCAGGCGCAGCACGTGTAGGAGAAAGTGCATCCAGGAGGAAGCTCAGCTCATGCAGGAGAAAGCTTTCTTCCTCTTCTAATTGCCTGCTTAATTGGTGGTTAAAAGTTGGTTGCCAATTGAGCTGCTCTTCCTGCAGCAAGGAGTTCCACTGGGCAGTTGGATGTAGCTCCAGGCCCTTCCCTTTCTGTGCCACCCGTTCTGGTGGGAGGGCAAGTTCACTGGCGCCCCAGCTGGCATTATCCTGCGGGAGCCATGCTTGATGCGTGGCGCAGCCCCACAGCAGCCCTGGGAGTGGTGCTGAGCCCCGCAGTGCCCTGGGGAGACAGCATTGCTGCAGCACGGCCAGGACCTCACCAGCCCTCACCTGCAGGCTGCGAGAAGTGGCTCAACCTGTTCAGCACCAGCAGCTTCTCCCCCTCCCTTGTCTGTGCGTGATCGGTGGCTCCCCCAGCCGGGCTCTGAGCAAGTGCCCCACGAGGCTGGGGCTGCCCTTGGGCTCGGGTGGTCCTTGCACTGTCCTGCCAGCATGTGGCCCCATCCTGGAATGTTGCATCCCTGAGGCAACAGCTCTATAGGCTGATGTATTGTGCCCACTCTGTCTCTTGCACAGGCACTGCTGCTGCCTGCTTAAGCCTCGGCTCAGGTGGGGTTTGGGGAGGTGCTGGAGGACGGTTGGGAGGGTGGTGAGGTACAAATGGAGAGAGAGGCTGAGCATGGGTCCCAGACAGGGATGGATGTACATCTAGCACCCTGGGCAGGGGGAGACAGGTAAGGCCGAGCACAAGCTGCTTAAGCTAGAACATAGGCAGGAGAGAGACCCAGGGGAAGGAGGCTCTTGCCACCCACTGCCGGAGATCCGCCCAGGTTGAAGCATGCACTGCAAATCCAGGGCAGCTCCCTAGGGGCTGAAGGAGGAGCTTTGTCCTTTGGGCAGTGCCAGCACAGGCGTGTGCTGCTGTGCTGAACCAGTCGGGGCGGTTGCTCTCACGAGGGGTTCCCCCCCTTGCATCTGAGGCCTGTGCCCACGGAGCTGCCTGTGCCCAACGGGCAGCCTGGAGAAGCCAACGGCGGCTGCTCTGAGCCCGTGGCCATGGGTCCTGCAGCGAGCAGCTGGGCAGGGGGGGTTAAGCAAGTGTCTGACCTGTGGCTGCTCTGCTCCAGCTGGGGCTGCAAGGGAAGGGGATGCCAGCATATACAAAAGGCACCCTGGGTTGCAAACCCTCCCTGGGTTCATGTCCCACCCGAAACACAGGAGCAGGAGCCCTCCCTGAGGCGCCTGATCTGTGTGGTCTTTTGAGACCATAAGCCCTCTATGCTGAGCTGGGTGGTGTCCATTCTCCTCCCACCTTTCCAGATCCTGGAGGACGGGAACAGGAGACAGGTACAGGAGCTACGGCCAGGCAGGACACTGGGGGGCTTGGGTCACAGCAGAGGGAGAATGTCCCACAGCCAAGAAGCAGCTCTGGTGGAGCTGTCACCTTGTCCTGCAAGGATGGGCAATGGGTAGGGTATGGAAGAAAGGTTGATGTGGCCCATGAGCAGGCTCTCCCTCCCCCTGTGATAACCATCACAGCAATCTGTGGAATCCAGGCGCTGTTGAGCTTGGCTTGTCCCCTGCTTCTCAGTTACCATTGCAGGAATGAAACAGCACGATCAGCATCCCCCTGCCCCAGAGCTGTTTGTCTTGAGCAGGGGACTGGCTGTTAATGGCCTCCTTCAAGGCAGCAGCTATCCAGGCACGGGGTCACGCCGTGGCCACACAGCACACGGGTCTCCCTTGTGGCTCCTTTTGTAGCTCCCTCTCTGCAGGGGCAGAGAGAAGGGGGTTCAGTGGCAGCACAGGGTGTGCTTCCCCCTCCCGGACAGCCCCATCCCTGGAGGGATCTGGCACTGAGGGGCCCTTGGGGCTGGGCAGGAGCTCCCTTTTGGGGTGTGGGAGCAAGGCCAGCTGGGCTGTGTTGGTGAGTATTGGGTGGCTTCTTTGCAGTGCTGGCACCTGCCTGCATCTTAGAATCATGGAATCCCAGCCTGGTTTGAGTGGGAAGGGACCTTAAAGCTCCTCCAGCTCCAACTCCTCCCACAGGCAGGGACCCCTTCCACTGGAGCAGCTTGCTCCAAGCCCCTGTGTCCAACCTGTCCTTGAACACTGCCAGGGATGGGGCAGCCACAGCTTCTCTGGGCACCCTGTGCCATGGTCTTGCTGCTGCCCTGTCCTGCTGTGGGATGGAGGGGGGTGGGGGAGGCACCGTGCACTCGCTCCATGCCCCACAGGCACGGGAGTGACTCCCTGGCATGGCCGGGCTGCTCAGCACCTCGGAGCAGCCGTTCCTTGCAGGGATTTGCTGACAGCCAACCTCAGAGCCTGCTGCCACCACCCGCGGCAGCACCGGGGTGGCTGCCACACGGGGCCAGTGCCTTTGGGAAGTGCAATGACAGAGGCCGCAGGAAGCAGAGGTGCAGGGAGCAGAACCTGTTGTCATCCTTGGTGGAGCTTTCCCTGCTGCCGGAGCCTCATCTGGGAGCTCAGGAGGTTGCCGAGCAGTGCCCAGGGCAGATGTGAGCTGGGAATGGTGCCTCACCCTGGACCTTGGTCGTGTGTTGTTGGTGCCCTGGCACAGCCCGGTGACAGCAGGGGTCAGGCCCCTCGTTTAAGTGTCAAATCCCCTCCCATCCCCTTCTGCTGAAAATCCCTGGATCCCTTGGCCGGGCTGGGGAAGGGTTAGGTTGTCAGTGACAACAGAATTAGGGTGAGAACCCAGGATTTTGGGGGTGCATGTTTGGGGTGTCCAGTGTCACCTTGGGGCAGCAGTTGTGCGTTCAGCTTCCATGTGCTTGTTGGGGTTCATTCCCGATGCTGCTGGGAACTTCCAGCAGGGCAAGGGGCTGTGGGAGCACCGCTGTTCCCTGTGCCCGAGTTGGGAGCAGCGAGGTTGATGCCTGCAGTACCTTGATGCGCGGCTGAGCCTGTCCCTGGGCAGCCAGTGCCACTTGTGTGCATCGCCGGGCGTCGCCATGGTTCGTGGAGCTGGGCGGCCCCGGGAGCCCGCTGTGCCCGTGCGGTGCCGGGCGCTGGCTGCGGAGCTCCTGGGCGAGGGATGTGTCTCAGCACCGCGCTGGGATGAACCTGCCCTCTAGTGGTCACAGCCCCGCATGGCTTCTGTGCCTCGGGGCTGGTTCCTGCCTCCCTGGAGGTCATGCGGAGAGCCGGGTCCAGCCTCTGCCCTAAGCCCGGTGCGTGGGGAGGGGCCGGAATAGCTCCTGGGGCTGCCTTCTCCTGTGGAACAATCGCCTGCTCCCTGAGCAGGCCTGGGCATGCCCGAGGGTGGCCTCCTGCAGCTGCATCCTGTGTGGGGAGGAGGAGGGTGCCCAGCACTGCTGTGCTGCCTGGCTGCCAGCCTTGATGGGGCTGGAGGTGCCTAGGTGCCGTGTGCTCTTCCGCCCATCCTGGAGGGGGCTCAGCACCCCCCCCCGGTCCGAGGCTCGCGCTGACGCCGCTGTGTTCTCTGGCAGGAGTTACGAGGACATGCTGGTGGATGAGGTGGCTCCTGACCGGTACTACTGGGCGCCCCTGGCCCAGCACGAGCGCGGCAGCTTGGCCAGCCTGGACAGCCTGCGGAAGGGAGGCCCCGGCGCGGGGAGCTGGCGCCAGCCGGAGCTGCCGGAGGTGATCGCCATGCTCAGCTTCCGCCTGGACACCGTCAAGTCCAACGCGGCCGCCTACCTGCAGCACCTCTGCTACCGCAACGACAAGGTGAAGACGGAGGTGCGCAAGCTGAAGGGCATTCCTGTGCTCGTGGGGTTGCTGGACCACCCCAAGAAAGAGGTGCACTACGGTGCCTGCGGAGCCCTCAAGAATATCTCCTTCGGCAAGGACCAAGACAACAAGATTGCCATCAAGAACTGCGATGGGGTGCCTGCTCTGGTTCGCCTGTTGCGGAAGGCCCATGACATGGACCTCACGGAGGTCATCACAGGTAATGGCTGAGGGAGGAGAGCAGGGGCTCATCTGTTGGGTGAGGGATCCACAGTGTGAGGTTTTTTTAAGCCCTTGTGGTCTGATCACCTCCTGCCTGTGGCATTGCAGGAACACTGTGGAACCTGTCCTCGCATGACTCCATCAAGATGGCCATCGTGGATCATGCACTACATGCTCTGACCGATGAGGTGGTGATTCCCCGCTCAGGCTGGGAGAGGGAACCCAACGAGGACTCTAAACCCCGCCACATCGAGTGGGAGTCGGTGCTCACCAACACCGCTGGCTGCCTTAGGTACGGGAGGGGGCTACCAACTGCTGCTGGAGCACTGGTGTGGGCTGGGGCTGTGGTAACACTCCTTCTTGGCTGGTCCTGGTGGCTTTCTTGGGCTGCCAAGGGGCAGCTGCTCTCCCAGGGCAGCTCCTGGTGATGCAGTCCTTGGATTTGGAGGAGTTCTCCCAGTGAAGGAGCGCTTCAGGAGCTTTCCTCTGTCTGAGTTCTGCTGGGTGCTGGCAGCTCTGCGCCTGCCCTCAGCTCTCTCTCCCATGCTGCTTCTCTCTTGCCTGCCAGGAATGTGAGCTCGGAGCGGAGCGAGGCCCGTCGGAAGCTGCGGGAGTGTGACGGGCTGGTGGATGCCCTCATCTACATCGTCCAGTCTGAGATTGGTCAGAAGGACTCAGACAGCAAGGTACCAGCATGGGGCACGTGTAGAGCTCTGCCCTTGGCAGCCAGCTCCAGTAGCGTTCTGTGTTCATGGTGGCTGGAGCTGGGTTCATCCCAGGACAGATGAAGAATGGGTGGGTGGAATCTTCACCAGGGAGGGACTTGGACTGACAGGACCAGCTTGGGAAAGCCCAGTCCAGGCTCCTCATGCCTTTCTCCAGTCTCCACTTGAGAAGAGAGGGCCTGTGTGGGGTGTGACCTGGGCACGTTGACCAGGAGGTGGCTGGCACTCCGCTCACAGGAGTCTGCTGGTGTCACTCACCCCATAGTGCTATCCCTTGGTTCAGGGCTCCCTGATCTGCCTTGACAAGGCCTTGGCTTGAGTTTTTCTTCAGCCTTTCCCTGGAGCTTCCATGCTCATGGCAGAAAGATTCTGGCCTGGCAGAGCATGAGCTCATGCACACAGACCTGGCCATGCCTAGTGTGGGATGGGAACGTGCTGCAGTGGAGGTGGAGCTGAATCTCCCTCTGGGGCGAGATCAGACTCCCTTGGCCTGGCTGTAGGTTGCAGGCTGTGATGGGGACCTCACTCAGGCATGGCGTGGGCATGACTTGAGCATGGGTGCTCCAAGCCAAATCTGGTTTTGTCTGTAGCTGGTGGAGAACTGTGTGTGCCTGCTGAGAAACTTGTCCTACCAAGTCCACCGGGAGATCCCCCATGCTGAGCGCTACCAGGAGACACCCCTGGCCCCTGCCAACAGCGCCGGGCCCCATGCTGCGAGCTGCTTTGGTGCCAAGAAGGGCAAAGGTTTGTGTGGTGGCAGCAGCGTGGAGGGAGGTGGAATAAAGACATCTCGACAGTGGAGCTTGGGGGTGGTCTGGGGTCTCTGTGCTCCTTCTCTGGCATCTCTTGTGTGAGGGTTAAAGTGCAGTTCTCTGGAGGTGCAGTGGCCCATGCCTCCCCTGGCTTTGGGACCTACTGTTTGCCTTACCCAAAGCATTTGACACAAGCTACTGGTGGGTTTCTGTGGTGGCGGGATGGTGACGCAGAGATGGCCACTAACTCCACACCTTCCCTTCTCTCCTGTTTGCCCCTTCCCCGTCCTTTGCTTTCTTGCCAAATGATCTGCCCCATGATGCTGTCGGCACTTCTCTCCTCCTGCCTTCCCTCTCTCCTGTCCTTCTCTCCGCTTCACCAATAGACGAGTGGTTCTCCAGAGGTGAGTGTGCTCCTGGTTCTACTTCTCCCATGGTTGGATCGATGGGTGCTCGCTCTGGCCTGCTTTGGTTCTGCCCCAGCTACATGCTGGTAGCTTGGCTTCAGCTCACCTCTGGACTTGTCCTTGGAGCAAGTGGCAAAGAGCTGTTGGGCTGAGGTGGGTGGGGAGAAGAGGTGTCTGACTCCTCTGTTTTCCCTTTGAAGGTAAAAAGCTCCCAGAAGACCCTGGTGCCGAAACAGTGGATTTTCCCAAAAGAGCAACTCCAGCCAAAGGTATGTTCCTGGGGGGTCTGTGGAAGGCTGGGCTCTGCAGGGCTGCTCTTGCACAAGCAGTCTGGGAGGGGAGTGAGTAGAACTCTCCATTAAAGTGAGCCTCTCAACTGGGCAGGGGTTTGGGTTGGAGGAGGTGTGTTTCTGGTTGCCCAAGTGCCTGTTAAAACATCAGCTCTGGCACAGACGTTGTGAGAATGCTGCTTGTGCTTGGAGGTTAGTGCTGCCTCGAGACAGGCTTTCTGGAAAGGGAGCTATTGCCCTAGGGACAGAGGGTCAGCTTGGTGACAGAGCCCCGGGAGGGGGAGCCCTCTGTGGTGGTGGTCTCAGACTTCGCAGCACATTTGCCCTCTTTCCTGCTCTTCTCCTTTGGGCATGAAGAGCAGGCAGGATTTATAGCCTAAACCCTGCCCAAAAGTGTTCTCCAGCATGAGTGTGAGGAAGGGTCATGCCAAGAAGCCCTTAGGGACAAGCTTCTCAATGTCTTGAGGGCTGTGAATCACAGCCCTTGCTGGCTGCCCAAGCAGTGGGCATTAGTCCAGGGCTTGAATTCAGCTCCTTCTGCCCCAGAGCACCCTGTAGTTCCTGGGAGGACCCTGCTGCTCCCAGGGGTATGAAGAGTTAAGCTGGAAGACTCGCAAGAAAGCGATGATGTGAGCAGCTCCAGTGGGCAGTGGTGGCTCCTCAGGCTGACCCAGGCTGTGGGAAGAGTCAGCACCATCTCTGGTGGAAGCCTGAGGAGCCCCCTGCTCTGTCTTTGGGGGCTGGAGACGTCCCTCACCTCAGCTGAGAATAGAGAACAAGGTGGAAAACTCCAGCTTGCAGCTGTAAAGTGCAGTCTCGCTGCTGCCTTACAAGTCACCTGTGGGTGTGTGTTTCCATGGAAAAGAGTTCGTACTTGAAGGCCTGATCCCTGCCCGCGTGCTGGGGCAGCGGGAGCTGGAGAGCAGTGCCTTCAGTCTTAGGGTGAGCTCAACCCAAGCTGCTTCAGCGTGGGGTTGGTGGCCGCTTGTTCGAGGTGTCCCCCCTTTCCTCCTGCTGCACAGCGCCTGGCTGCCAGGCTTGCCCCAGCCCATGCCCTTGTCTGGGCACTTCAGCCAGGCCTTTTGTGAGCCTGAGGTCTCTGAACTGAACTGCAGCAGTGCACTGGGGACTCCGGGCAGCAGCAGTCAGGGGTGAGGCTGGGGGGGCAGACTGGTTCCCACCATACCCAGGATCCAGCCTGCAGGGAGCTTGGGTCAATGCTCCCAGCCTCAGCTGCCCAGCAGTGCCCCTTTGGAATTAGTCAGATGTGAGCAGAGCCCTTGGTAAGTCCTTCCTGTTCTCTGGCAGGCTACGAGCTCCTCTTCCAGCCAGAAGTGGTTCGGATATACATCTCCCTGCTGAAGGAAAGCAAGACCCCAGCCATCCTGGAGGCTTCGGCAGGAGCCATTCAGAACCTGTGTGCTGGCAGCTGGACGGTGAGTGCCTTCAGAGCTGGCCCTGTCCATGTTCACCTGTGCTGTAGGGAAGGAGCTTTGGGGAGCGGGAGCATCGCCTATGGGGTACCAGCAGAGCTGTGGATGGCCTCGGCTCTGCTGTTTCAGGCTTTTCACTTTGTAGAGGGCTCCCTGCTCAGGAAGGCTGTTTAACAGCACAGTTCATGTGTGGATCAGGCCTCTCCTGTGCTGTTAAGGGCTCTGTGCTCCCTGCCATTTGTGGGTTCCCAAAGGCTGCCTGTCTGTGTCCCTACCTGCAGCGGGCTAACTGCCATTCCTTCTCTTCCATATGCTGGGGACAGGGAATGACGGTCTGGGCTGCTGCACAGATCCCGGACATGCATTCTGGTGGTGTGGATGGAAAGACCATCTGGGAAACTGCTTGCCTGGCCTGTTGAGGGGGGTTTTTGGACAGGAGTGGGACCTTTGCAGTCTCACTGTGGGTGAAGCCAGGACCCTCAGTTCCCAAGATGAGGGTGGTGGGAAGGCTCCCTGGGTGTCCCCAGGAGCAGGGGGGCTGTGCCTGCCCGGGTGACCCCATGTGCTGTGCCTCTGCCCTGCAGTACGGGCGCTGCATCCGTGCAGCACTGCGCCAGGAGAAGGGGCTCTCTGCCATCGCCGACCTCCTGAGCCACGATAGCGAGCGCGTGGTGAAAGCTGCAGCCGGAGCCCTGCGCAACCTGGCTGTGGACCTGCGCAACAAGGAGCTGATAGGTGAGGGCTGCACGGGGTGGGACATGGGCTCCATCCATCCGGGTCATGCAGGGGCGTCCTGAGCTGAGCAGGTGTGTGGGCATGGCATCAGTCCAGTGTCTGTCTGCTGCTGCTCTCCCAGAGCAGCATGTGCTGAGAGGGACATCAGAACTGGTCGCTGGTCCTTCTGCAGTGATTTTTCTCTTGCAGACCTCTTCCTCACTTGCTCATGCCCAGCTCTTTTCCCTCCCCAGGTAAACATGCCATCCCCAACCTAGTGAAGAACCTGCCTGGAGGCCAGCAGACCCCAGCCAAAAACCTCTCTGAGGATGCAGTGGTGTCAATCCTCAACACCATCAATGAAGTAATTGTAGACAACCTTGAGGCTGCCAAGAAGCTGCGGGAAACTCAGGGGATAGAAAAGTTGGTGCTGATCAACAAATCTGGGTAGGCTCTGCTCAAAGGACAGTGCAAGGGGCAGAGAAGGGCTTCTCCAGCAGCTTTCTCCCAGCCATGGGTATCTCCAAACATCTCTTCCTTCGCCCCTTTCTAGGAACCGCTCCGAGCGAGAGGTCCGAGCGGCCGCCCTCGTCTTGCAGACAGTGTGGGGATACAAAGAGCTGCGGAAGCCCCTCGAGAAGGAAGGCTGGAAGAAGTCAGATTTCCAGGTACGGAGATGCCCTGCTGTGGCTAGGGTAGGAGGTGGGGTCCTGCAGCAGGGAGGAGAGTGTTCCGGGAGCTCAGTAATAGTGGATTTCAGCTCTTACCTTGCTGATGGGACTGACACCCTTGGAGGTGACCAGCCAAGGAAGAACCACTCTGTAGAGCTTTAAGCCGTGTGTCGCACCTAAGCTGCAGATCTGCAGGCAGGGGAGCTTGCAGGACTGCAGGCCAGTGGCAGTGCTGAAGAGCAAGGTTCTTCAGGGCTCAGTTTCTTTCCCAAAGGCTGGGGCTGTCCTTGTTTGCTGAGGGCTGGGTCCTGCCCCAGCCCAGCCAGCCACCTCCACTCAGGCGTGGGTGCAGCCCTGGGCTCTGCAGCACCCTCTGGTTGCTTCACCCCTTGCTCAAGGGCTGTGGTAGGGTTCCTGGGCCCGTCCTGGTGCTGGGGGCTGGAGGGGTGGGATGTGTGGATCAGGAAGGAATGTCTGGGCCAAGGTGTGAGTGGTCACTGTCTGATGCTCCAGGTGAACCTGAGCAACGCCTCTCGGACCCAGGGAGGCAACTCCTTTGATGACAGCACCTTGCCTCTCATTGACAGGAACCAAAAATCAGGTATGTGCCTTCCCTGCAGTGCCTGTCCCCGCTGTCACCATTCCACTTGGGGTTCACAGAAGAGTGGGCCTTCATCCCCTCCCTGCTCTTCAGCCCTGACTTTCTTGGCAGCCACAGCTGCTCACACAAGGCCATCAATTTGGGCTTTAGATGGCTTCTCAGGGCTAGAAAGGACCTATGTTCATGTGGATCCTGTAGCGTCCTTAGGTCAACAGTGCTGCAGTTGCAGCTGGGTCTGGGGTCTTGTAGCTGGGGTAGGCAGCGGTTCCTCTGCTGCTTGTGGCTGTGTCTGATCTGCTCTCCCATGCTTGTAGACAAGAAATCTTCCCGGGAGGAGATCCAGATGAGCAACATGGGACCAGGTAGGACTGGGACTGGAATGGTGGGAGCATCTTGCTTCCTTGGTATGCTGGGAGGGGGCAGAGATCACGTCTCTTGTGGGGATGATGCTGCCTCCCGTGGAGGTGACATGACTGACTGTCCCCTTTCCTGCTCCAGACAGCTATTCCACACTCAATGAGCGGGACCACAGCAGGACACTGGAAAGATCTGGTGAACTTGGAGATATGGAGCCGGTGAAGGCAGCGCCCTTGATGGTGAGCAGCTCCTCCTGACTGGGGATGTGAGTGGGGCTGGGGGCAGGAGATGACCAATCACTGTCCTGGCTGGCAGGAGGAGGTTAGAAGTGGGCTCCCCCAACTAACACCCCCCCGCTCCATCGGCCCCACTAACCCGGTGTGTCTGCAGCAGGAGGAGGGGCAGGAACTGCAGCCTGAGGGAGAGGAGGTGCAGGAGGATGCTCCCGTGCTCTCCCCCGTGTCGGTATGTCCCATGGTGTCCTGCCCAATCTGAGCAGGAGTGACACATCCCTCTGCTGTGCTCTTGGGGTGCTTTGGCCAGCCCAGTCCTGCTCTGATCGCTGATCTCTGCAATCACCATCGGGCCATGATCACACCTTGGCTGCTCCCCTGCTCCTCAGGCATGCTGACATCTTTCCCTTTCTCTCCACAGCAGAAGATCTAGCTGTGACCTCCCCGCCTCCACTCAGTTTGGGTTGATAATATATTATATATATAAATATATATATATATATATATATAACTTTGTGGTGGAATGGACCGACTTTGACCTTGTCTTATTCCTGGAGTTTCTGCTGGACTGTTGGTGCCAATTCGCCAGCCAAACGCCTGGGCCCAGGGGCAGCCTGGACTCTGCCTCCCCTGGGCCACTGCACCTCCCGTTCCGGGACGCCTCGACCCATAACTCTTCCTCCCCATCCTCCACCACCTCCTTCCTCCAGCCCGACTCTGCCGGATCAACCGGCGTGGATGCTGCAAACGAACTCCGGATCTCTGCCTTGACCAGGAACTGCCTTCTCTCCCACACCTTCCCTCTGCTCAGATGTCTGCAGGGATGGAGACTGGGACCTCACATGCCACCACCTTTTTGTTTTGGTTTTGTTGCCTATAGGATATATTTTTGTGCAGGTTCACTCTTCAGCCGGGGCTGTGGGGACAACGGGAGCATCCCTCCCTGGTGGCGGTGGGACCAGGGTGAAGGGAGGCTGTGAGGGGAAGGAAAAACAGCAATAACTTCTCTTGCTTTGCTCTAAATAAGGCTTTGGGGGCATGGGAATGAGGACCTGGCTCTGGTTCCTGTGGAGGGGTCTGCATGGGGCTGCTGGCCCCCATTGTGTGAGGAGGGATCCTTACATGGGGAAGATGGTCAGTGCGAGGGGCTTGGGATGAGCCTCCCTGCACGGGAGGTGGTGGGTCCCTGTGGAAGGAGATGTGGTGGGCTCCTGCGGGGAGGCAGCTTCTTGGGTGTCCTTTGTGCCCGGGGTGAGGAGCAGGCGCTGGCAGGGCTGCCACTGCCCTGCCTCCTCGTGACATGTGCCTTTCTTTTGCCACTGTGAAATAGCTCTTGGAATCGTACTGTTGGCTTCGCTGGGGACGGGTGGCCGGGCTCCTGGCAGAGCTGAGCTCTTCCCCGCTAGGAGCCTCCACTGGCTGCTGTGGGGCTGGAAGCCCATTTGGGGGGATCCCAGCCCCACTGTCCTCACTGAGGGGATGCAGGTCTCTTGTCTCCATCCTCTTTCAGGAGGCTGGGCTGCCACAGGGACTGGGGCGAACGCATCCTCCTCTCTCTGTGGTGGTGGTGGCTCATTCAGTGCTGCGATCCTCGGGGAGCCCTCGGGCTCCCTGCACAACTGGAAGCCGCTGCAGGAGGCTGCAACTGGAGCAGGAGCCCCCGGAGGAGCCCCTGGGGCCCTGCTCCTGCCTGCGCCTCCAGCCCCGCCAGCTCCCGCCCTGGTGCCCGGCTCCAGCCCTCCTTCAGCTCATTCGGTTCGTTCTGGGGTTTAACTCTTCCTTTAACGATGTAAAACACTAATTCCTTTTTTTAATGTTTAATTCCAAATGAACCAAAAAGCAGCTCCCCCCGCGCGGGGGGTGGCGGGGCCAGGGCTGCCCCTCCCCCCTGCGCACACTCTTGTAACGCTTTTCCAACGAGATGATTTTTTATATAAATAAAGTTTTTAAAGTGTGTCGGTGCCGCCCTCGGCCGGTCCAGCCCCGGGGGTCCCTGGGTGATGCTGCTTGGACAAACCCTTCCCAGGACTGGAGCGGCCCCTGCTCTTCCGGGCAGGAGATGGGAGTTAAACCTCTGCTGTGTTCGCGGTGGTAGTTGCCCCCACCCAGTGCTGGGGACAGCCTCCAGTAGCCGGGCTCAGGGCACCTGCAGAGCAGGGCTTGGCTGTGGATGTGCTCATCCCTCCCCAGGGAGCCTGGAGCCAGGCTCAACCACCACGTTCCCACTCGGGTTTCTCCCCTGTGCGTGCACGTGGGAACAAACACAAATCCTGTACCTCTCTGGGTTTGTGTTTTTGGAGCAGTTTTGTGGCTCCTGCTTCCAGCCAGGTTTGCTCTGAAGCTGTGTTGCTGTTGGGCAGGTTTTTGGTGGGGCACAGGGCAGCTCTTTAGAGCAGGACTGGGCCCCGTGTGGTGCCACTTCCCTGTGCTGTGCAGTGCAGCCGGAGCTGGAGCTGCGCCCCAGGCAGGCTGGGGCTACGTGCCGCCTGGGTGCAGGGACCCCAGTGCACCTGCAGGCAGGGGAGTGTTGATGGGTGCATGTGACTGGGGCGGCTCCAGCCCTCCCACCTTGCTCTGTGCCCTTGTCCCTAAAGCCACCAGTGAGCAGAGCAAAGGCAAAGCCAAGTGTTTTATTGTTTCAGGTCAAGGGGGCAGAGCCTACGACGTGTGGCTGGGCAGGGACAATGTCAGGAATGTCTTGGAGGAGGGGATGACAAGAAATGATGCTTGGGATGTCTGGCTTGGCAAAGATGAGGCCAGGGACTTTGGCTCAGCAGGACCCAAGCAGGGGGGCTGATGGCTGGAACAAGCAAATCACATTTGTGGCAGCAGGGACCATGCGAGGGACACCCAGGAGGAGCGGCTGTGTGCCGGGGCTCAGAGGAAGAGCTGCTTGTGGCAGGCCTGGCAGTACATCTTGCTGCCGCGCTCGCGGACGGTGCCCTTGTGCAGTGGGCACAGGCAATAGGTGCAGGTGAAGTGCTCGGGGTGGTACTTGCACCCCACGGCTGTGATGCAGCGGGTGGTGACAGGGCGGCCGCAGCCATGGCAGATGCTGCCCTGGCGCTGGTGGAAGTGCTGCTCGCAGTAGGGCCGACCCTCCAGCTCGAAGAAGGAGCCGCTGCTGAAGCCGCTCAGGCAGTCCTGTGGGAACGGGATGGGGGCAGCTGGCATGGCTGTGGGGACACGCGTGCCCTGGTGGCCTCCCCCGGCCCTCTCCACACTCACCGTGCACACGAAGCACTTGGGGTGCCAGACCCCGCTCAGGGCTGACAGGTAACTGCCTGTCACTGGGCTCTCGCAACCCTGGCACTTGGGGGCAAACAGGGCCAGGAAGTCCTGGTGGCAGTATGGCCTCCCATCCCGCACCTGGAAACCTGCCAGGGGTACAGGGGGTCACGGCCATGGGGGTGCTCAGGGTAGGAGGCAAGGGAAAGGCTGGGGAGGAGGTCGGATGGGGCCGGGGTTACCCAGAGCGGGGCAGAATCCCCCAGCCTGTCTCCTGGGATGTACCGTCATTGCCAAACACCTTCCCGCAGTTGGTGCAGAAGTGCTCGGGGTGCCAGGTCTGGTCCAGCGCCGTGAGGACCTTCTGCAGGAGGAGGCAGGGTGAGGCAGGGGGCTGGGCGCTTGGGGGAGGGGGGCTGGAGGAGTCTCACCTCGTGGATGGGGCCAGCACAGTAGGCGCAGCAGGGCGCGAAGGCCTGGTGATAGTCATCCTCGCAATAGGGCTGCCCATCCCGCTCGAAGAAGGGCCGGGAACTGAGTTCCTGTCCGCAGAGGACACAAGTGAAGTGCTCGGGGTGCCAGGTCCTGCCCAGCGCTGTCAGCACCTGTGGGGAGGTGGGAGGCACTGAAAGTAGCTCCAGGGACCCCATGAGCTGTGGGGAGATGGATGGAGATGCAGCAGGGATGGTGGCACAGGATGACTGGAGGCAATGGATGGATGGAAGCACAGAGTAGACAGAGGCAATGGATGGATGGAAGCAGAGAGTAGACAGAGGCAATGGATGGATGGAGGCGCAAGATGGACGGAGGTAATGGATAGATAGAGGCAATGGATAGCTGGAGGCACAAAGTGGTGGAGGCGACGGATGGAGGCAATGGATGGAGGCAATGGATGGATGGAGGCACAGGGTGGGTGGAGGCAATGGATGGAGAAGGCACAGGATGAATGGAGGCGATGGATGGAGGTGGAGGGTGGATGAAGGTGATGGATGGATGGAGGCAATGGATGGAGAAGGCAAGGGATGCATGGAGGTGCTGGATGGAGGTGGAAGGTGAATGGAGGTCAGGGTCTCACCTTGCCAGCGATGGGCTTGTGACAGGTGGTGCAGACACTGGTGGGGGTGGCCGTGATGCCCAGCTCCTGCAGGTCCTGGGTGAGGCTGCGCAGCATGCTGTCCAGAGAGGGCTTGGGCTTGGTCTCCTCTGGCTCCTGGGCTCCCTGCCCCTCTGCTGCAAACTGCTAGGCAGGAGGATGGCGAGAGCTGCTTAAAGGTCAGTAACCAGCCCCTTTACCCCAGGGCTGGGACTCATCTTGCTCTGCATGTGGCCCAGGTCAGCCAGGAGCTTGTCCAGCTGCTGAGCGGCTGCCGTGGGTGGGAACAGCGGCTGCGGGACTGGAACAGGGCTTCTGGGCACAGAGTGAGTGATGCTGCAGCTTCCACCCCACAGATGGAGGCGGCAGGGGCTGAGAACCGTGCTCAGGGGATCTCTCTGGGGACATGCGGCAGGGAGGAGGAGGCTGCTGGAAGCCCAGCCCTTGCCCCAGCAGTGCTGCAGGAGTGCGGGATGCATCCCCCGCCCCAGCTCGTGGAAGGAATTGTTTTGGGGGCACACGCAGGTGCCCCTGTGGGAGGCATCCAAGTGATGGAAAGGGAAACCGCAGAGGCTTTGCCTTTCCAAGGCCTGTTTTACCTGTACACCGTGTCCACAGCCTCGGCGGGAGGCTGAGCCCGAGGCGACTGCACCTGGAAGGACAAACCCTTGGAGCCTGCAGGATGCTCCCGGCAGCACCACCCGTGTCACGAGCTGAGCGGGGCCTCAGCCACCAGCCCCAGCTCGAAGCGTTACCTCCAGGTGTGCCGGTGCCTGCCGCCCATGGGCCTCGCGAGAGCTTTGCTCCAGCTCCTCCAGCAGCGTATCTGCATGGGGAGAGCGGGGTCAGCACCGGCTGCTGCTGCCCCCTGCATGCTCTGATACCTCAGAGCAAAAGCAGCATCGCAGCAGCTTCTGCCAGCGCTGGGGCTCGAGGGGCTGTGGGGACCCTGAGCACCCTTAACCGGGCCCCCCTTTCCAATGGGAGCCGTTGGCAGCAGGGTCTCGCTTCCCCACGCCCCCCGCGCACCATCTCTGTCTTACAACGAAACATCCCCAGCCCTTAGCTTCACCCCCGCACAAGCCCCACATGGGAGAGCCCAACCTCAGCGCTTCCTGCGTGCCGCAGCGCTGCTTCCCGTGGGGAGGGCGAAGCACTTGCTCTGTCTGCTTTTACCTCGCTGCTGTCCCTCAGCATCCCACTGCCCTCACACAAGGACACGGGGGTGATGCCCCCACTGTGGGGCTGCTTCCCTGCCCGCATCTCCCCAGGGATGGTTCCCAGCACCCCAGACACTGTGCTGCGCCCTGGTGCTGCCCCGCTGCGGTGCAGCCAGGCTCGCAGTGCTGCCACAGCCAATTTCCCGCCTTCAAGTGCTCTCCATTGCTGGCCAAGCACTTGCTTGGTCGCTTGGGCCCTGTCTATCCGCTGGGAAGGGGGGCAGAGTGGGAAGGGCAGCTCCGTTGCTGCCCCTTTGGCAGTATCCCCACTTCACCCTGAGGCAGCGGAAGGACAAATCTGCCTCCAAGCTGCCGAAAGCACAGCCCCTCACCACGTGCTGCTCTGGCTCCGGTGGGACCTGGCTTACCCAAATCCTCCATCCTGTCCCAGTGGGGGGTCAGTGCCAGGAGCTGGCTCCAGGGCTGCGTGGGGCTTCAGTTTCACTCACCGTCTCCCCACCTGCTGGGCTGGAGTTTGCCGTCAGGGTTCTTCTGCTGTGGGTTGCGTGCTCTGCACCACGTGTGACCACGGCAGAGGCTGGGGCAGGGGGAGCTGAGGGCACTGGAAAGAGGAAACCAGGCAGCAGGCTGTCCAGGGGGCTCCTGACCCATACAAGCACCCAAGCGTCTTGGACTTCTCAGCTGGAAGCCAGAGTGTGTGTTCCACAGAGCCGGGCCCTTCCTAGAAGCCTCCAGCCACGCGTGATTAGGGACATCCCTGCACCAGGTAAAAATGCCTTTGTGAGGGTGTGATGGAGGCAGACACGGGACCTGCAGTGCCAGTGTCTCCAACACAGCCTTGTCTTTTGGGAGGATTTGTTTGGAGCTTCATCTTGGATTCAGCATGAGATGCTGTTAAGGTCCTTCCCAACCCAACACATTGCATGGCTCTGCAGTTTCCTGGTCATTGCAGATCTCTGTGTGTCACCTGGATCCAGCGAGGCCTCGGCTCCCTGCAGCGCTGTGGGCAGAGGGGCACTGCGAGAGCAGCTCCTATGCTCCCTGCGTTCATGCTTTGGGCCATGCATGTTCCCTGGTGGCACCACACTGTGGGCACAGCCCTGCCCAGCGCTGCGGGCACCAGGACACGCTGCTCAGCACGTCCCCACAGCCAGAAGCAGCTGGAGCCACCATCTTTGCTGGCGCATTGAGGCATTCACCCACCACTGGGACTCCTCTCTCCTCCCAGGCCAGAGGCTGCAGGCGCGGGGCTCTGCCAAGGAGCAAAGGGACACGGCACTGCACCAGCTACTAAGAAGGAGAAGAATGACTGCTACAGCTGAACCCAGAACACCCACGCAGCCGTTCCAGGCAATGAACCCATGAGCACCTCCCATATGAGGCCAAGCTGAGAACACTGGGTCTGTCCAGCCTGGAGGGGAGAAGCTTCGTGGAGATCTCAGAGCAGCTTCCAGTGTCTGAAGGGGGCCACAAGGATGCTGGAGAGGGACTCTTCATCAGGGACTGGAGCGACAGGACAAGGGGTGGTGGCTTCAAAGTGAAACAGGGGAAGTTCAGGTTAGATCTAAGGCAGAAGCTCTTCCCTGTGAAGGTGCTGAGGCGCTGGCACAGGGTGCCCAGAGAAGCTGTGGCTGCCCCATCCCTGGCAGTGTTCAAGGGCAGGTTGGACACAGGGGCTTGCAGCAAGCTGCTCCAGTGGAAGGGGTCCCTGCCCGTGGCAGGGGCTAGAGCTGGAGGAGCTTTAAGGTCCCTTCCAGCCCAAACCAGGATGGGATTCTGAATGTGTGTCTTGAGGCAGGAGTAACGCCGGTACATCTCTGCTGGTTTTGAACAGAATGCAGGTTCAGATGCAGTCTGCCTGCCTCCAAGATGCAGGCAGAGGTCCCCACAGGTCTGTTGATATTCAGGACCATTTGAGAAGGCAGCCTCACAGGTCCTGTCCCATTGTCCCTGGTGCCCCCAGCAACGCCCAGCAACGCCCAGCAACGCTGAGGATGAGCCAATGATATTTAGGGTTTGCGTTTTCAGCTCACCACTAACCTGTGTGCATGGCTAAGGAATGAACACGTGCTGCACAGGCCAAGCTGGCATGGCTATAGGATGAACACGTGCTGCACAGGTCAAGTTGCCATGGGCTTGGCTGCCCCTTCTCACACTCTGCTGACCCCCCTTTCCCCATCAGGGTGTAACAAGGTTGAATTAAGCCCCTTTGTACAGAGTTGGACACCGAGGTTCACTCCGTTACTGACACTCCATGAATGGTGACAGCTCTTTTGTGATCTGCTTGCAGGGGGGACACCCAGCAGGGACTGCCTCAGGAAGACCACACGGGATGCTGAGCTGAGCCCCACAATGTGTTTCAAGACAAGCCCCAGAGACCTACCCCAAAGCCACGCTGAGGCACTGCTCAGGTCACTCCTTATGGCTGCTGCTGGGACAGGGTCACTGCGTCAGGCACTCCCCTTTCTGCAAACAGCAGAACCTCCCTGTGGAAAGCTTTAGGCTGGTTTTAGACTTGTCAGTGATTTCCGATCCCCGCCGGTGATGGGTGAGCCCCAGGTGGGCCCCGGTGGAAACAACCGTCTGGAACCATAACTTCGTATTCTAAGATTTCCCATTGTAAGGCACAAGCCGCTGAGCCTGCTCAGGGCTGTGCTTCTGTGCACTGCTTTAGCTGGTGCACTTCAACAAGCGACTGCTTGCCTTGCCTACAAAGGTGAAATCAACCACGGCAGAGACTTAACAGCAACTGCCCCAGCAAGACTAGTTTGAAACAAAATTGATTTTATTTCAGAATAAACGCAAAAGCCATTTCATAGCAGAAAGTATGGCTGAACTGTAGCAGAAGTTAGCTGGGAAAGTGATGCGAGTCTGTCTTCCAGCTAGACAAGTCCTCAGGGAGAGAAAGAATGTTTTCCGCCACTTCCAATAGAAGCAGCAGATGTTACTTAAATTTGTGCTGAGATTTTCTTCTTGAGAAGAGAGAGGAACGGTTCAATTGAAAGAAAACAGAGAGATTGACACTGGACTGACACAAAGAGCCAGCCCAAGAGTCTGTGGGCTGAACAGGAGCCTCAAACCACTCAGGTAACCAACTCAGGAGGTGCACACACGGCCTTTGAGACCCGCTGCTGCTGCAGAAGCACACTGCAGCTCCTGCCGGAGGCTGGGCCAGGAAGGGACAGAAGGAATGGATCCCTGTGTCAGTGTCTCAGACTTTTCTGTTTCTGTGGCTTTCCTGTTCAGATGTGCTCCCACTGCCCCCAGCCCTGCATCGCTGCCAAGAGAAATTGGACTGTCTGTGGTCCTGCACAGTGAGGAGTTTATCGGAGCACTCTTGGGAGCTGAGGAGCGGTGATTTGGACATGCTTTTGTTTTCTAGTCAGGCATCAACAATACAGCTGAGGACTCGAGACTCAAAAGCAGGAGGAAATGAAAGGCAGAGCGAGTCACCGCAGCATGGGTATCAGTTTACAAAACAGGATTTACCAGCTTTCAGGCTCTTTGAATTCCCCTGTTTTTGCTGTCTGTGGAGAGGGGATGAAGACACCTCGTTGTGCTGCACTGGTGGGGCACCTTCCCAAAAGGGCACTGCACAACTTTGGAACAAGCAGTGGAGGTGGGAGCAGGCTGAGGCTGTGCTTCCCCCTCCTGGCCCTGCTGTGGGGAGCTGAGGGGCACTACTCCCACCTCGAGAAGCCCAGCAGGGCCTTTGGTGGCTCTTTGCCACTGTCACCCCTGCGTCAATGACTGCTCGCACCTCAGGCTTTGCCAGGTTCCTCTCCTTGAGGACAACGGCCTGAGGCCTGGCACTATCCAGCCAAACAGGCTTTACCAGCACAGGAACTTCCCTCTGGAGTTCCACTTACCCTCGGACCATACAGCCCTGACAGTCCACGGCACGCAGGGCTGCGGCCGCTCACCAGTGAGCCCTCTGGCCGGAAGAACGCAGGCGCTGCAGTGCTGGGTTCTGGGGTGCAGGGCCACTTCCTCCCTCGCCACTGCTGCGTCTGCTGGAGGCTGTGTGCAGGCTGAGACAGGACAGAACGGGTCCTCGGGGAGCAGGTATTTTCTCTTAATGTCCTTTGATGCAGTGGGCGTCCTGTCATGCCTTCTTGAACAGCTCATCCAGGATAGGATGCAAGGGCAAGGAGAGCTCTCCTGTTGCAGGAGAGCTTTTGATCCAGATACCAATCAATGGCACTCCCTACTGACTCCTGGAATGGAATTCCAAGAAATCCAACTAGTTTAGCCAATCTTTTCAAGAAAGAAAAGATGGGGAAAGATGGATTTTCTGATGTGGAAGTTTCACCCTCTTGTTCTGCTCTAAACTGGTAAGTAAGATCAGCCAAATCGTCCTCTCCAGGGGAATCACAGCTCCCAGAGAGCAGCGCCCAGGTGAGTCACGCCCCGCTGTTGGTGAGGGGACACTCGCAGGGTGACAGTGGTTGTTCTGAGACCAGTGGCAGAGGCCTCATTCCACTGGAGGTAACTGCTTCATCTGCTGGCAGGGACAGCCACATCCCAACCATGTCCAGGCTGTGCCAGAGCTCACCAGAGGCTCTGCAGTCCTGGGGGGCTCTCTGGGCCCAAGGCAGCCTCAGCACCCAGGTGGGCTGGTGGACCTGTGCACTGTGCAGTGACCCGATTCCACAGACTTGTTTTCTCAGGCCTGGAACCCCCGTGAGCACTCCACACCCCAGGCACACGGAGCAGCCTCCTCCTCACCTTACCCACAGAAGGTGCAGGAGGTCCACTCCCACCTTCAAGGACCGGTTGTAATGTACGTATAATTGTAATGTCTGCTGTGTCATCCCTCCTATCACTACACATAGTGAGGGGAAAGGTCTTCACCTGGGCCAGGTCTTTTCGACCCATGGATGTGATTTTTAGCGTTACAATGAGGACAGTTCACTTCAGAACACCTTAAATATTCGTTCCTTTGCCAAGGTAGAACCCAGCAGTCACTTTGCCAAGTGTCCAGTAACTCCTCCTTTAGCACAACCAACCCTGTCTGTTCTGTTGCTCCCTCAAACATAACTAAGCTCCAGTTATGCCCTTGAGTTCCTGACTGCTTCAGGAGGGTCACTTCATCCCAAGCCACAGGGCAGGCCCCGTGTGGCTGTGACTCCCGCTGCTGCGCACAGCGCGGCACTGGAGGGGTCAGGAGGACAGGGTCCAGCTTTACAGAAGCAGCTGCTGGGCCCCGGTCAGGGCTGCGCTGCGGCGGGTACCGCGGCTCCAGAGGTGCTGACACCGGGTCCCGGGGCGGGCCCGCTGCCGGGTACCCGCAGGCTCCGCTCCGAACGGGCCGAGCAGCAGCTCCCGGCGCGCCCTGCGGCCGCTTCCGGCCACCAGCGAGAACTACAGCTCCCGGCAGGCACAACGCATGCGCCGAGGGCCGAACGGAAGTGGGCCGGGCAAGCCCCGAAAGCACCACCCCTTCTGCGCGGCCGCCATTTTGTCACCGACTTTCACCCGCCGCCCGACGGGGCGGTTTTTTTTCTTAAAGGAGAAGCGACAGCACAAAGCCGGCCCGCACAGGGCGCGCCCCAACCGGCACCGGCGGCGGCCCCGTGGGTGGGGCACCGCGGAGCAGCCGCCGCCGCGGTCCCGCCGGTCACCGTCCCGATGCCGGCGGGCGCCGAGCAGCCGCGGGGCGCCGAGCAGCGCCCGTCCGCACAGGGCCCGCCCGCGCAGGGCCCGCCGCCCGCCGCCGAGAAGCCGCCGTCCTCAGGCCGCCGCCGTGCGCCGGCGCCCGCCGCCGAGCAGGGGGAGGAGTCCGGCGGCAGCCGGGTGCTGAGGGGCGGCCGGGAGCGGGGCCGGGCAGCCGCCGCCGCCGCTTCGGCCCCTGGGGGAGCCGCCGCTGCTTCCCGCCGCCGTAAGGCCGAGTATCCCCGGCGCCGGCGGAGCAGCCCCGGGGCCCGACCCGCCTCCGAGCAGCCCGCCGCTGAGACGCCGTCCGCGGCCAAGAAGTCCTCCCGGACTGGGTGAGTGCCCTACGGCAGGGGGGCCGGGGGATGGGGTAGGGGCTGGCGGGCGGTCTGTACCCTGTCCCGCTCGAGTGGCGCCCGCGGCCCGCCCTTAGCCGCGGGCCGCCCCGCTCCTCCGCCTCTTTGTTCTGGACTGGCCCCGCCGGTCCCGAGCGCTGCGGGCCGTGCCCGTCCTCCCTGTTGCCGCAGACGGGTCCTTGGTTGTGAGCGGGGCCGTGAGTGCCGTCTGCGCGAGCGCCCGGGTGCTCCCCGGCCCCGGCTCTTCGGCTCCGCGGCCAGGTGAAGGCGCGGTGAAGGAGGCGGTGGGATGTGTTTCCCGAGAGGCGATGCCGGCACTTCTCTGTCGCCTTACATCGGGAATGGGAAAACGGCCATGTGTGCGCTTGGAGCGCTCGGAGCTGATGTTCCTTGTTCTCACGAAAGAGTCCATGTGCTTTAGAAACAGCGGTTATGGGCAAGACTGGGCTTCTGCTGATATGTTATTATAGTTCACCCAGCCTTCCTCTGTGTGAAATAATCCCTGTTGGTGTGAGGGGCTCAAACCAGCAGTGCAAGAACAAGGTGGTGGGTCTGTCCACAGCTGGGAATTAGAGTCATTGTGTTCATTTGGTTTCTGCTGCCGTGCTGTGGGAGCTGTCTCTTATTCTTGTTTTTGCGCTTTTTCAGGTGCACGGATAAAGCAGCTGGTAAAGGTAAGAGCTGAATTACTGCAGCTGTTGTATTCCACTCAGAAGGTCAGGGACCTTCCCATGAGGATAGCCAAACATCTGTTGGATCTTCCTTTTAAAGCATGGTTTGTTGCTTGATGGCATGCAGCTTCTTTCCAAGGTCTCCCTCAAGACTGTGGATCTGGGATAAGCTGCTGATGCTCTTTGCACGTGCCCAACGTGCAAAAACTTAGTGTTCCAGATAAGCACTGGGGCATTGCTCCACCAGCAGAAGGTGGAACCATGCTGCACACAGTGTGACTGCTCTGGTTCCACAGTGGCCTTGCATTGCTGGCAGACCCTGGGCTTGCATGTGTTCTGCTGCTGTCGCAAACACAGCTGTAGGGCCTCGAGAGATGTGGGAATAGGAATGTTCAAGTATTTACAGTTGTACTTTTCCTGCTTTAGTGGATGGTGAATTTTTTAGGCTTGTGTCTTCATGGGATGAAAGAAAAGTTTTGAAGGGGGCAGGACAGCTTAATGGATCTAATCAAGAAGGTTGCAGCTCTGGGGAGCTGCAATCAGGAGCAGAACTTCTGTTCTTCCAGAGTGAGCTATGAACTCTGTATTGATTGAACAGCTTCTTGTACAAAAAGAAAAAAGGAGGGTTTTGCTCTTCACCCAGTGATGGCTTCTGGAACAGTTCCAAGTAAAAGGCTCTGTGTGGTGTTGGTTTTGACCTGGCACTAGAGAATGGTCACAGAAATGGTGAGGAGTGAAGGCTGTACACCTATGAAAATGAATCCACCTTTCTGCTGGAGCTGTTTGGTTCTTCTTTGCAGGCGTTTGTGTCTTGAAGGCTGCCTTTATTCTTGTAATCCTGTAACTCTTTATCTTTATTCCTACAAATCTATAGCTTGCTTCCATTTGGGTGTCAAATGTATCACAGTTGTAGCTGGCAAAGTGTATTTTTGCAGACCACAGCAGAATTAACCAGTGTAGTTTTAGCAGGCACCCATTTGTGTGCATTTACCTCTTGCTGCATGAAAGGTGGGGAGAGTATTATAAGAGCTTCAGCCTTCTAGCTCAAAGCAAAGTTGCTGAAACGTGTGAAAAAGTGTGGGGTTGTCACCTAATACTTGCCTACTGTTAACATTGTGTTTTAATGGGAATTCTCAGTTGCTTTGGATATCCTTAAGCTAAAATGTTTATGTGGTGGTGGTGACAGGAAACAGGCAGAACAGTCCCATATTTAGCCTAGTTCCTTGGGATGTGCTTGGAAGTGGCACATGTCAGTCTGAAATTTCCCAGGTTTGGTGCTGCTCTGTGCTCGAGCCATTACAGACTTCAACTTTGGGCTCTGAAAGATTCGGCTGCCTCTGAATGTGAGAGTGGAGAAAGTGTTGGTTAAATTTCTTGTGCTCTTTTTTTGTGATGTGACTTACAGCCAGGATGGATGGCACGAATGTTTGTGAGGAAGTTGGCATGGAGAAGCGGTGGTTACTTGTATCATAGAGTCACAGAGTGCTTTGGGTACCTTAAAGCTCATTCAGTCCTGACCCCCTGCCACGTGCAGGGACCCCTTCCACTAGAGCAGCTTGCTCCAAGCCCCTGTGTCCAACCTGGCCTTGAACACTGCCAGGGATGGGGCATTTACCACCTCTCCAGGCTACCTGATTTCACCACTCATTATAAAAAATTTCTTCTTTTTATCTAGTTTGAATCTCCCTTCGGGCAGGTTAAAGCTATTCCCCTTGGCCTGTCCCTACAGGCCCTTTCCTGCAGCCCCTTCAGGCACTGGAGCTGCACTCAGGTCTCCCCTTCAGGAGCCTTCTCTTGTCCAGGCTGTCCCAGCCCAGCTCTCTCAGCCTGGCTCCAGAGCAGAGCTGCTCCAGCCCTTGCAGCAGCTCCGTGGCCTCCTCTGGACTTGCTCCAGCAGCTCCCTCTTGTGCTGTTGCCCCAGAGCTGGGTCAGAACTGCAGGGGGGGATCCCCAGAGCACAGGAGAGGGGTAAGATCCCTTCCCTGACTTGCTGTAGTCCAAAGGAAATCTGCCTTGGTGCTTTTTTTTGTTGTTTTTCAGTCTGTGAAAGGGCAGGAGTGAGAACGCTGCGGGTCTGTGCCCAGCTCTGCACGGGGTGAAGTTCTTGCTGCACCTCGTGCTTATTGGGGAAGACCTGGAAAGCGGCTGAATAAAGAGTCATCCTTGGGCAGGTCATGAGGCAGGAGAGGAGCTCCCCTCCCGCTCCCTCCTTTTTGGCCTTCAGCATAAAATGTTTGAAGAAGCCTAATCAGGTGTAAGCAAACTGCAGTTTCCTCGCGTGGCAGGGCTTTGTGGCTGGGAGCCCTCTCATTCTGGAGGGTAAAATACCCTTGGACGTTTCACCCCTGACTGGAGCTGCCTTGGAAGAAATCCATTAAATCTGTTGAGTGGTTCTGCTGAAGGCTTTGAATTTAGTGCTGGTGTTTGCTGGCACGAGTACTGTTGTTCTCTGCTATAAAATACTACAGTTAGAACATGAAATTGGCATGAGCTCAGCCATAGCGGTTAGCCTCTGTATGTAAGGCACATGGCCTGTGGAACAAGGTGACATATCCTGTGGATCTGTCCAACGAATGACAAAGTTGCTGCATCAGAGTTTGTTCACTAAGTTTTGTTGCCTTATGCTTGCAGTTATATTTTGAACTAGTTGTTGGGAAAGAAAGCTTAGAGGTGTTGGGTGCCTTCGATCATAACTGAGATGCTGCAACAATGGAAGTGTCTTGCTAAGTTTTATGTTCTTCTGTGTAGTGCCATGGGTTTTTCTGCCCATTGACTTGGGAGCCCAGGCACAAAGGTATGGCTGTGCAGGTCTGATAGGAAGACTACAGGAAGGTTAAAGTCGAAGGTATGCGTCGTGTCAGAGTTGGTGCGTGCTTGTGACCGTGCTGGTGTTCATGAAAGCAGTTGCAAAGTCAGCTCTACCAGCTGCATTTCCCATCTCATCTGCTTAGTCACGCAATTGCTGTATCTCCTGGTGTGTTTCTGTAGCAATATTAGTTACATAAGTAGAACATTTAATCTCAGTTTATAAATGAATTCATGCAGTTGGAGCCAGACTGTGCAGTGTCATTCACGTTCGACTTCCCACAATGCTGTATGTTCTTGTGGAAATAATTTTAATTTTAGTTAGGCCTGACTAATTTTAATTATTGGAATACAGATTTAATAAACACAGATCATGTCCTTCCATCACTCCATTGAAAATTCAGTGCTTACTGTGGCTCTTCAAATCATGTTGGCAACCAAACAAAACCTGCTTCTCTGATTCAGTTTGACACCCAGACCAGTTTCTGACTATCCACCTTTCTGTAAGATTTTTATCTGCTGTTTAGGAACCACTTTGAAGAGTCTGATTGAAATCTTTCAGTTGGTCACAACTCAAACCAGGTTGTGTGGTGGTTCTGCAGAAAGTGCTGGAGTAGCGGCTGGATACATGAAGCCTTGATTTACTTACAGCTGTTACCGAGAGGTGTAGTGCCATGTGCCTGGAGTCACCTCCTTGGGAATCCGTTCCCAAATCAAGGGGTTCTGCCCAGCAGTGTGGGCTGGAGGGTGATGCCAGCAGTGCTGACATGCTCCTGCAGTGTATGGTTGTAGAAAGCATGTGTTGGAAATGCAGTTGGGTGGAGAACTTGTGTTGGATGCTCACATGTGGAGAACTGTCTTGGGGATTTGTTCTGTGATTTCCTCCCCAGTCTTTTCCATATGAGGCCACTGTAATACACTATGGGTGGCTGGCATATCAACCACCCTCCCATCACAGTGAATTTCCAGCTGTGGTTTGGAGGCCCAGAGAAGGTCAGAGACATTTCTTCAAGGGCTGTGCAGGGATATGAGTGGGGAATACAAGTTTGCTCTGTAGAAGTCCACTTTTAACTTTTTAAGTTTCTCTCTTTAAGAGAAACAGTAAGATTCCCCAGGCTAAAAGAAGACTGGTTGTGTAGCACAGGTAACTCATGTTACACCTCGTTGTTCGTGTTCTTAAAGCTTTCTCCTGCTTTGGTGATGACTGCTTTGCCTTAAGACTTTGTCAGTGTTTCGAGAGAAATGTCATTACTTAAAACCAAACCTCATAAAGACAGGTGAATTTAAATAACTGAGTGCCCAAACCTCCTTTGACTTCTACAAGGATTTTCCTGGCTCCCGTGTGTACAATTTCAAAGCTCTTTGGTCGGGGGGGGAGCTGTTTGGATAGAGGTTTTCACTAAGATTTTTCTTCCTGAGTTTTATTCTCATCTGTGCTGTTACGGAAGTATGTGTTTAGTGCCTGATCTGTTGTGTAGTTACTATGTTAAAATTCGCAGTCAGAGATGTCTATATGTTGTCGTGATTTCTGGTTTTCACAGTAGTTGTTTTGTAGCTTAATAATTCACAGTTGATTTTCCTTTTACTTAACTGTACATAGGTATTTTCTGAAGGTGTCTACCAAGGACAGCAGTGACTCCCAGCAGCTGCTGGCTTTGAACAGTGGCATCTGCATCAGTGTTCCTTCTGCACACCCTTGCTGCAGGGAATCCTGCTTACATTTCCCAAAGTCCAGGGCAACACTGCCACTGCACCTGCAGGGGATGAGGGGAGCAGGGCTAGGAGAGTGGTGGCAGACACAGCAGGATCCTGTAATGAAGGAAGTCCTGCTGCTTCTTCAGGAAGTAAACGCAGTTGGTTTGGACTTTCCTTTTCTGCTCCTTGCAGTGAGTAATTGATAATGGGCCTGTGACTTGTGCTCTTTCAGTGCTTGGGAAGAAGGTTGGGGAGGTGCTGGCTGTGGAATATGTGTATTTACTGCTCAGGTCCATGTCAGCTCGCTGTCAGTTACTCGGATGCACTCAGCACTTCCTGCAACCAGTGGTGTAAAGAAGCAGCAGTATGCACCCTGTCCTTGGACCAGTCTCCTATAGAGAGGATGCTGTGGGGCTAGGGAGTGACGTGAAGCAACAAAGCGTGATCAAGTGCAAGTGCCACTTGCTGTGGCTTCCTGGAAAGTGGAGTTACGATATAGGGAGGAACTGAAACTTGTAAGGGTGGGTTTATCCTGTGGGCTTGGAGACAGTGAACAAGCTTTGGTATATATCGCTTCTGTTTCAGTTTGTGGCAGCACTGGTGCATGTAGAAAAATATGACAGGGGTTCTGAGAGAGATGCTTTTGCTGGTGTGGTGACCCTGCTTGCAGTGCTCTGGGGCAGGATTAGAGTGTGCATGAGAACACGTTTCTGTTGTGTGTCTGAAATGGAAATTTGTGCTGACTACATGTTAAGATGGGATGTTACTGGGGTCAGCTTTTAAGAAGCAGAGCAGTGCCCAGAGTCTTGTCTTTTGGCTGTCTAAACGATCACCAGAGCTTCAACTTTAGTTATTTTCCTCTCAGGTTTCCTTTTCTTGTCCCTTTTCCCAGTAATGTGTTTCCTTCACAAATGTTAAGATTAAACCTCAGACTGAAATGGGAGATTTAGGTTAGGTGTAAGGCAGGAGCTCTTCCCTGTGAGGGTGCTGAGGCGCTGGCACAGGGTGCCCAGAGAAGCTGTGGCTGCCCCATCCCTGGCAGTGTTCAAGGCCAGGTTGGACACAGGGACTTGGAGCAAACTGCTCTAGTGGAAGGGGTCCCTGCCTGTGGCGGGGATTGGAACTGAATGAGCTTTCAGGTACCTTCAACCCAAGCCAGTCTGATTCTATGAAGATTAAAGGATGTTTGATGCCTCTTATGTGCCATCATTCAAATCTGCAAGTGTGTTCTGCCCTGGATGCTGTTAGGTTTAAAGGCTGTTTGGAGGATTTGGCAAAATGGTGAAAGTACCTCCCAGTGGAAGCAGTTTATCATCTGCTGACTGACTTAAGGGGCAGATCAAGGTAGGAAGAGGCCCAGGACCAGAAGATTAAGAGGATTGGTAGGGCTTGGAACTGGATGATCCATCAGGCCCTTTCCAACCTGAACCGTTCTATGATTCTGTGACTTTAAAAGGTGATTTTGCCCATCTCTCTTGAATTACTCTGCTAAGTGCAGGTGCCCACACTGTTCCCAAAATTTGTGTGGAGGTTCTGGGATGAGGTGGATAATAGTGTCAGTGCTGGAGGGTTACAGAGGGGTGCACATGGGGGCATTTCTCCACAGATTCATTTACAGAGTCATAGCTTCCATTGCCCTTCTCTGTGCGACATGACTCGGGCAGAGGGAAGGCAGCTCAGCTGTTCAGCAGCAGCTTGGTGCTGCTTCTTGCTTTGCACTGCTGCTTTGACACCAATTGTCTCATTCTTTTGTCCTGGAGTCTGAGTTCTTATGATCTGGTGTCCATCGCCACTGTTGACACTGGCAACGGAATAACAGGATGCTGGCATATAACCCATTTTCTGTGCAACTTCTGGGATGACAGGAGCCCTCCAAAGAAACTGCAGCTAGCCAGAGCTGGGGTGTCAAGTTTATACAGTTTGAAATGCAGAATTGACGGCAGCCTTTCCCATTTAAAACCTTCCTGTGTTTCAGCTTCAAGACATCACAGCAGCTGCTTTTTTTGTTGGAAGAGCGGAGCCTGATGATCTTTTAGTCACCTCTGTGTTGTTTCTCTATCTGCTTTATGCCATTAGGTAAATCCTAACTGAGGAGCATGGCTTTCTGTGTAGAGATGTTTGTGAGAGGAGATGGATAACGCTGTGTTCATCCACAGGGCTGGGATTTGACCAGGCTAAATGTGGTACCCAGGAGAAGACTGAAAATAACTGTGAGGTCCTTGGGTAGTCAATTGAAAGAGGTTGGCACCTCCCAGCTCCTTCCACTGATGTTATAGAGAAGGACAGCTGTGTTCCTAACTTTGACACAGGCATGAGTCCTGACATTAAGCAGGAAGTATCAGAACCTGGGGGAGGAATCCTCAAACACAATTAGAACTGCAGCACCTCCAGTGGCAGCTTGTGATCACCTCTAATGCCAGGTCAGTTGTGTTGGACAAGAAAGCAGCAGGAGGAGGAGGTGCTGCTTTCCTCTGAACAGCCAGTTGCTGTCTCTGTGTTTAGTGTTTTGAGTGTTGGTTTGTATTTTGTTGGTGGTTTGTTTTTTGAGGCTTGGGCTGCATTAATCAGAAAGGTGTTTGTGTGAAGGAGAAAGAAACTGGAAAGAGGCATAAAATATATTGAAAATCCCCAACTTTCTTTCACAATGTTTGATTTGAGGCAGAACCTTGGTGAGGGCTGATTCCTGTTGCTTGTGTAGCTGAAAACTTTGCAGGTACAAGTTTCCTGGTGCAGCTCTGGCCTTTGCACGAGGGACCTGTGTCCCCTCTTAGGAGGCCCTAGAATTGTAAGGATTTTCAATCAATAGCTCTACACTGTTTTAGGAGTTCTACAAAGTAAGCTATTTGATTTTTTGGAGGTACATAGGCATTCGCAGCATGTAAAAGTGCAGTGATTATGTTAGACAAGCATGCTGAAGTGAAAAGGAAAAATCATGGGGAAAGGCTTATTAAGCACTTTCACTTCAGAGAAAAGAAAGCAAGATTGGAAGGTGAGTGGGGTACTCTGTAGAAAAGTATCCTGAGGGAGGTCTGTTTCAAATCCATAAGGCTAATCTTTAAAATACCAGCTTTTGCTAAGAAATTAGCTGAATGCCTGATCTTCCAAGGGAATAAACCTCTTTCAAGAGCAGCAGTGTGTGCTAACACTGGCAGCATGGTAATGTTGGAGGGGGGAATTGCCAGAGTGTGGTTCTAAGTGGTTTTGGATTTGATTTAACATTTGAAAGAGCCTGAGGATGTCCACAATTAGGATTAAAGACATAAAGCAGTTGTAGTTCACCATGAGGTCTGCTAAAACAGAATTCCAAAAAGGCGGTGTACTTCAAGCTCTGATGATGAAGTGGCTTTTATACATGCAAGACCTGAGTCTTGGTTGCTGTTTTACAGCAAAACTCTGATGCCTCACATCCTGTGTTCCAGTCAGATTTTTTTCAGTCAAATGCTGATTATTCCCACCCTGTTAATCAGGGACTGGGAGTGAGTCACACAAAGGTCCATGGTAGAAGTAAAAGGATCATTTGTTTTGAAAGGCTTGATGCAATTTGATGCAAAATCAGTGATTTCAGGTTGGGAGGGACCTCAGGATATCGCTGATCCCAATTGCTGTTTAATGTGGGTTCAGCATAGGGTTCACATCTTGCTGCTCATGTCCTTCTCCAATCAGGTCTGGATATGCTCAAGACATGGGCCCATGCAAACCTCATGAGGTTCAACAAGGCCAAGTGCAAGGTCATGCCCCCTGGGTTGGGGCAATCCCTGGTATCAACACAGGCTGGGAGGGTGAATGGGTTGGGAGCAGCCCTGAGGAGAAGGACTTGGGGATGTTGGGTGAGGAGCAGCTCCCCATGCCCTGGCTTCAGTGAGTACTTGAGCCCAGACCCCTCCTGTGTGCTGGGCTGCACCCCCAGAGTGTGAGCAGCAGCTCAGGGAGGGGATCCTGCCTCTTTGCTGCATGAAGGGGAGACCTGAGAGCAGCTCCAGTGCCTAAAGGGGCTGCAGGAAACCTGGAGAGGGGCTTGGGACAAGGGCCTGTAGGGGACGGGCCAAGGGGAATGGCTTTAACCTGCCTGAGGGGAGACTCAAACTAGATACAAAGAAGAAATTTTTTATAATGAGAGTGGTGAAACCAGGTAGCCTGGAGAGGTGGTAAATGCCCCATCCCTGGCAGTGTTCAAGGCCAGGTTGGACAGAGCCTTGGGTGACATAGTCTAAAGTGAAGCATCCCTGCCCATGGCATGGGGATTGGAATTAGGTGATCTTAAGGTCCTTTCCAGTTCTAACTGTTCTGTGATTCTAATGAGTGCTAAGTAAGGGGGATTATCAGTGTTCCTCTGCTCCTGACTGTGCACCTGTTAGTGGGACTCAGGATGCTGTGGGTTTCCTCTCGATGTGCAGTTTGCTCTTCACTGGGACTCCAGCATGGCAGGGCTGCTCCCCAGCCAGTCCTTAGGGGACTGCCCATGGGGTTTGCCAGCAGATGCTTGATAAACTCTGCGGCATCTCAGGGTACTGCTGGCTGGTGCTGAGGCAGCAGAAACCTTTCTGAATGGGGCAGCAACATAAATGCATTTGGGTAAAAAAGAGCAGGTCAGAGCTCAACCTAGAGCCCAGGCCCTGCGGAGCACTGCAGGTGCCTGTGTCTGCCAGACCAGTGGCAGATGTGGTCGCTGAGCACAGCCATCTACTTGGCATTAATTTCTTCAGCTCATCAGGTTTGAAATGTCCCAAGGCATTTGAATTCACTGGGGCCCAGTGTCACAGCGAGCACCAGAACGCAAGAGCAGGTGAACTGTACTTGGGTATTTTTAAGGGATGAACTTGCTCACATAGGCATTTCAGCCAGTTCTGTTATGCCAGAACGTATCTGGAGATCAGCCATCAGCTGAAAAGAAACCACCTGTAGAAGCTATAAATGAGTGCAGAGACCTTAGGCTAACAGCACTGGTGATGCCTTTTGCTCTGGTGTAAGATCAGAGACCTCCAGCTTGGATTCCTCAGGGTTAGTACCAGGTGATAGCTTGGACTTCGTGAACGAAGATTTGGGAAGGGCTTTACCCACCCTTACTACAAGTGTGCTGATGACTAAAAAGGCCAGTGTGGGATAGGCAAATCCGATTGCAAAAAGCACAGCGAAAGGTCTCCTTGGGTGGTGTAGGTGAGGCATGATTCTTTCTACGTTGTCTTTTCTCCTTGAGACTAATTCTGCTTGTGTTCTCAAAGGAGACAACAGTGTTATGTATGGTGTGCCTCCAAGTCTCCCGATTGGAGGCCGAGGTGGACCACTGACGGTAGTCAGTATGGCCAAGGCTGAGGTATTGTTTCAGGTAGTCCTTGTATCTCCTCTTTGGGGCACTTCTCTTGCGGCAGCCGGTGGCGAGTTCACCATCAAACACGATCTTAGGGAGGCGGTGATCCTCCATCCTGGAGCCGTGCCCTGCCCAGCACAGCTGCAATTTCAGCAATAAGGCCTCGATACTGGTGACCCCTGCCTGCTCTAGGACTAACATTTGACACACAGTCAAACATCCAGGGGATGTTTAGAATTGTACGGAGGCAGAGCTGATGAAAGCGTTTGAGGAGTTGCAGGTGATGGCAGTAAATAACCCATGATTCAGACCCATATAAAAGAGCAGACAGTACAATGGCTCTATAGACACTAATTTTTGTACTTTTCTTCAGGTGTTTATTGCACCAGACTCTTACGGAGTTTTCCAAAGGCTCTATATGCCTGTACAATACCTATATGCCTATATTACCAGGTATACAATGCTGATTAAATGTGTTTGGGGGATTCTCCAAACATGACTTTTAATGTGTTCCAGTTCTGAAGCTAGTCTTTCAAAAAGTAGTTGCTGAGGTTTATGAGTGTCTATCTTGTAGTGCTTAGGGGAGATGGGAGCCAGCAAATAATCATCTTATAAGCCTTTATCAGAAGGAAATGTAAGCTGCTTTTAAACATTTGTGTCTTTACTCAGAGGCAGTGGGAAATGTGATCAGATTTTCAAGTGCAGCCTGGCTGAGGCAAGGCCCCAGGATGTATCGTATCTGGCTTAGTAGAGCTGTGCTCCACATCTGAGAGAGCTAGTGAGTGGTTTCCCCATCAGAGTACATGGAGGCAGTTACACTGTTCACGATGGTGCCCCAGAGTGTGAATTTATGATGGGCTTGATGTTTTCATTATTCTTAAAGAGATTGCAATGGTGTTTCAGATCCCAAAGAAGAGAAGGAGGAGGAGGAGGTCTCCAGTGTCCTCCGCCATGGCTCCCCTGTCAGCACAGCCAGGCCCAGCAGGAGCTGGCGCAGCAGCAGGGCAGCCACCGTGGCCCGCCAGCGGGACACCGAGAACTCGCGTGCCTCCAGATCCAAGACGGGCTCCCTGCAGCTCATTTGCAAGTCGGAGCCAAACACAGACCAGCTCGAGTACGGTACGTGAGGAGCCCTGGCATGAGAGTGCCTGGAGAGAGTCAGGTCTTGGGAAGCTTTGAAGGGAGCTGAGTGTGGGTGTAACGTTGTGAGCTGTATGCAGACTGTGGCTGGTACAGGTGTGGTGCTGCTTGGTCATGAGTACCTTCTGCCACCAGCACTCCTGGCACTGAATGTCGACGGAGGTATCTTGAGACAGATGAGCTCACTGCAGCGAACACAGATTGAAACCTAATGGTGACTTTTCCTTTCAGAGGTCACAGAAGAGCATCAGTCTCCAGCTGGAATCAGGTAGGAAATTCTTATTTTGTGACATTTCTTCCTCTTTATTGTCTCAAGAAGTTAAAATAAGGGCCTGAGTTTTTTTCAGAATAAATGCTTCTGTGAGAGGAGCTGTGGATGGAGAGTAGCTCTCTTTTCATTCAGTCCTGGACCTTTGCATTTTCAGTCTGGGTTGCAGATGGACTGCAGATGTCAGGAGATACTGTGGAGAAATGGATTTTAAGATTTAATCTGAGCACTTCACCTGGTAGCTTTATTCCCTCAGGAGCAGAAGCTCTAGTTAGGTGGGTTCAGAAGAGGAGGCTGCTCTGCCTAGCTTTGTCTGTTTTGGCTGTCATGTTCTTAGTCAGTGCAGTCTGTTGGCTTTCCCCAGTCATGCTGGATGAGAAAGTGCTGTGTAATAGAGTCTTTCCCATCCCGAGGGATGGTGCATGAATATTATTGCAGTAGTGCTTAAGCTGTTGCTGCTAAAGTCCTTCTCTTTTTTTTGCCAGCAGTGATGACGAGGAGGAGATGCTCATCAGTGAGGAAGAAGTTCCCTTCAAAGATGATCCGAGAGATGAAACCTACAAGCCCCATCTAGAGAAGTAAATTATTTGATTACATGCTTACTGTGGGTTTAGACAAAGAAAAAGTACATTTTAGTTGAATGAGCTCAGTACTCCCCAAAGAACCTGAGGAGCTGCTAAGGTGGAATGGCTCCCACTGGGCACAGTGTTTTCTAGATACTGTCTACAGGTACGGGTCTGTTCTTCTCCAGTGGACTGCAGTCTTCAGAGCCATTCTATCTGCCAGGTTCTTCCTTATTTCTCCTCAGAAGTGGGACTTGATAAATAGACCTGAACTTTTATCCACTTTTTGCTTTAATCTTTGTGCAAAACAGACAATGGGAGGAGTATTGGAGTAATGCATTGTATTTGTATCTTTGTAGGGAAACACCAAAGCAAAGGAGAAAAGCTAGCAAAGGGAAGGAGGAAAAAGAGAAACAGAAAGAAATTAAAGTAGAAGTAAAAGAAGAAAGTGAGTTTCGGGAAGATGAAGAACCACCAAGGAAGTGAGTAAAACTCTGCAGTTACATGTAGCAGTATGTTGTGTATATTTTGTACTCTTGCTAGTGTACGACAGTGTTGTGGTGGTTTTCCTCCCTCCTGGCCGGGGCAGAATCTGTTGTTCTGATAGAAGTCCTGCTTCCTTGTATCTTGGCATGTTCAACAAGGAAAAATAGAGTTGATATTTCCATATAGTTTAAGATGAGGGTTTTCTCCATACTGTGGTTTTTGTCACCTTCCTGAATATGGCCACACAGTATGAAATACTTCAGATCATTCTTAAAATTGGTTTCTGCTGTGATGAGGTGGATTAGACTATATTAGAAAGCCAGTTGGAGAAGACAGCGTCTCCTCTGTTCTGGGCCTAGAGGGAGACACGGGAATATTCTGTAAACATCCTCTTTGTACGTTTGGGACCATCGTGCCAGGGTTCAGAAGGAGCAGCGGTGTTCCCCTGGCTTTGGAGAACAAACTCTTGCTGCCTGGTCGGTCAGTAGTACTTTGAGTGGAGACTTGAAACCTTTAGGAATGCTGTCTCTGGAACTTTCATCTGGCAACTGAGGTAGATTGGATTTGTGTGTCAAAGCCACTCCTTGGTATGGGGGTAAGCAGGTTTTGTACTTGTAGCTCTTGTGCGAGCAGTTGGAACAAATGGGGCTCCCTCTGCTGGTATGTGTTGTGGCCTCTGCTGCTGCAGAGCTGATCCCACTGGGGAGGGGTCAGGTGCTGATGGCATTTTGAGAACTGGTTTGGTTTGGTTTTTATTTTCCTGTTAGAAATGGCTTTCTGAGCCTCATGCTCATGGTGTTTGGCTCAGATGCTACTTTTGTGCATAATAAAACCTGTGCCTCTTCTGAAGGCTTGACTTGAATGCTGAGTGTCAGTTCAGCATGTTACTGGCATGGTCTTGCTATTAATAAAGATGTCTGAGTACAAGGTAGGAAAGACTTCTATCAACCCACTGTTAGTGTCTGTGCAGCAATATGATCCAGCAGGTGTGATGTTCTGAGCAGGATGCATCTTACATAGGTCTGCTCAGATGAGATGGATTTTTTTTGTCTTGATAGATGTATAAGCTTCTATGGTTAATTCAGAGCACTGTAAAATTCTATAGTTAATTCAGAGCACTATGAAAGAGCTGCTAGATCATTCACCCCATTTTTCCCAGTCATGCAGATTGATGTTTTTCATGTGGTATGAAACCCAACAGAACAGAGAAAATGAAGAGCACCATTAATTTTGGACTGTGCTGGTAAAATTACATGTTTATAAAAACTGCATTAGGAAGTGATAAAGGGTTGTGAGAGCAAAGCACATGAAGCATCTCTTTCTCAAGAAGGCTGTCTTCATCTGAATCTGCCTCCAAATTGCACTTGATGGATCTTGCAGGAGCTCACAGCTCATGAGGCAACAGCTTGCTACCTGTTTACAGCAGAAACTGAGCAGAGCAGAATCTTGTGTGCTGATGCACAGCCTAGAGAGGAAATTTAATGACAAGGGTGCAAGTTGTTCACACAGTTGAGGTTTAAAAGAGAAAATGTGAAGTGTGTGATGCCCGATAGAGGCTTTTTTACAATAGCCCTTCCTCTCTCCGTGGTGGCACAAGGGTTGGTGGCTTCTGACCACAGCCTCTTGGGTTGTGGCTGTCCCACAGCCACGCGGATTCCAGTGGACAGGTATCAGTGGTCAGCTGAGACACATCTGAGCCAAGCCAACCACATTCAGCAGCATAGTATGCCAGACCATGTAGCTGCAGCCTCACTGTTGGCATAGGCAGTGGGATTTGAGGTCAAAATCCAGGTATCAGACACATGGGGACTGCAGCCCCATAGGAGGGTGCTCTGTGTGGTGTGGCAGTTCTGCGAGGTGCAGGGAAGGTTTGCATGGAGGCCTGGTTACCCCACTTCTTTAGGGAACCTGCCCAACTATTGTAGGAGTGTTTTGTTAGCAGCTCTGGAGTGTTGGGAGCTGGTGCAGGTGCTGACTTGCCAGATGCAGTGTTACTTTTCAGCCTGGAAGAGTTCTGTAGTATTTCCTGCAGCATGCTCCTGCTTTGTAGCGTGCACTTCAAAAACTCTGCCTGCCACCAGTGTAGAGTCTTTCAGTTCTGTTTCTGTAACCCTGTTGCAGGAGAGGAAGGAGGAGAAAGGATGACAAGAGCCCAAGGCTTCCCAAGAGAAGGTGAGTGATCCTCTCTCAGTTCTGTTCTGAAGACTTGCATCTCTTGTGTCCTGCATAGAGATGTTGATTGTCTCAAAGCCATCTCTCCTGCACAGTATAGAAGTCTGCTTTGAAGGTGGAGAAGCAGTGTGCTTTGTCTTCCCTTCTTCAATTACCCCTTCTCCCTGTAGTTGTGGGGTTTTGATTTCTTCCAACTGAACCGGCACCTCCCACCTTCTCCTGACCCCACTTCTGAGTTCATCCCTTGCTGGGCATTGCCCAGTGAAAGGTTTGGGAATTCTGTGTCTCCTGGCGTTTTCTCAGCTCTGGGGAGAGTCCTCAAGGAGGGGAAGGAACTCTTGGACAGAGTCTGTAACAGCACAGCCCAAACAGGAATATTGGAGCAGTAATCCCTTGCTTTCATGTCATGGAGCTGCACTTGTGCTTGTTTCTCTTGCTGCTGCCCTGGCTTCAGACCCCAGAGTTAACCGGGGCCCATTTCCTCACTGCCGCCTTAGGAAGAAGCCCCCGATACAGTATGTGCGCTGTGAGATGGAAGGCTGCGGCACCGTCCTGGCTCACCCACGGTATCTGCAGGTTTGTTGACATTCCTCAGCTCCCAAATGGTGTGAGGGCAGGGATGGGCCGCTGGAAACTGGCAGCTAATTCTTACCCAGCACTGAAGCGCTCGTTTCTGATGCTGTCTTTTTGGTAGACTTACTCAGTTGTGGCCACATGTGTCTCTCTCTGTCCTGTTGCTAGATGTCCACATTAGTTTGGCTTTCTTCTCTCAATGGAGATCAAAGCCTCTGTGTTCATGGTATAAGGGTGTCTTGTCATTGACTGGAGTCTGGTAGCCTGCTGAGGGGTTCCAGCTGTCCTCTCAGCCATGTAGAGAGAGTGTACAACCTTCCACTCTTTCTTTATAGCATCACATAAAGTACCAGCACTTGCTGAAGAAAAAATATGTGTGTCCTCATCCCTCCTGTGGTCGGCTCTTCCGACTCCAGAAGCAGCTGCTGCGGCATGCCAAACACCACACAGGTACAGGGAGGTGGGAAATGGATACAAACTGCTCCTTGGGACAGTGAACAAAGAGGGGAGGAAATGGAAAAGCCCAGAGGCTAGAGGATTTCTGGGGAGTGTGAAGCCAAGGCAGATGGCATAGATGTGCATCGGCAGCAGGGTATTATTTCCTTCTGCATTATGATCTTTATAGCCTGTTTGTTTTGTATTCTTAAGAGTTTTTAATCACCCCCTGGCAAGTATCACTTGGGAGTTCTCTAGAACTCCAAGCTTTATCCTAACTTGCCAGTCCTGCAGTATCGGTCAAGATGGATGATTGGCTTTTAGGAGAGTCTTAATCATGTGTCAACTATCGAGATGAGCTGCTGTGGTATATTGTGGGACTCCTGCTCTGCTATGCCTGCTGGCTTCCCAGCACTTCTGGTTCTGCTGCTGCTTCAGCAGCTTCACCTGCAACATGTGAGAGCTCAAAGGGGAGCAGGTCTGCAGGAAAGTAATGCTCCAACTGGTATTGCTTTCTAGATCAAAGGGATTACATCTGTGAGTACTGTGCCCGGGCGTTTAAGAGTTCTCATAACTTGGCGGTGCACCGAATGATCCATACGGGCGAGAAGCCTTTGCAGTGAGTACTTCTGCCTGTCTCTTGCTCCCCTACTTTGAGGGACCCTTGGATGCACCCGTTCATGGACTCCACTGAGAGAAAGGTTGGCTCTGAAGTCAGGGCTGGAACTTGTTCCTGGTGTCCAAGCTCTCCTTAAACACACACCTAAAGGAGTGTTTGAGCTGCCCCTTCTCTTACATACTCCTTGAGTTAGTGTCTCAGGAGAGATCTGAGGAATATAAACCCTCTACAAATTAAAACTGGAAGAGCTGGAGCTACCGTGACATCCTATTTTAGTGAGCCCTGGCTGTTTTCCTGAGCTGCCTCCCTGCTCTCCTGTTCCCACAAGTGTGTGGGCACATCCCTTTGTTATGACCTCCCCTTCTCCCCTCCCAGGTGTGAGATCTGTGGATTCACGTGCCGGCAGAAGGCTTCCCTCAACTGGCACATGAAGAAGCACGATGCGGACTCCTTCTACCAGTTCTCCTGCAACATTTGTGGCAAGAAATTTGAGAAGAAGGACAGCGTCGTGGCCCACAAAGCCAAGAGCCACCCTGAAGTGCTTATTGCTGAAGCACTGGCTGCCAACGCGGGTGCCCTCATCACCAGCACTGACATCCTGGGCACTAATCCTGAGGCCATTGCGCCACCCACCGATGGCCAGGGCCTGCCCCTGCTTCCCGACCCCCTGGGAAGCGCTGCCCCTGCGGATTGCCTGCTGCTCAATCCCGACGGGATGCCCAAGACGTTCTGCGGTGCGGCTGAGCGCGTGAGCCTGGTGGCTGACGGGAAGCTCTTTGTGGGCAGCGGCAGCAGTGCAAACCCCGAGGGGCTGGTCATGAACACCGAGATCCTGGGAGCCACCGCTGAGGTGCTCATCGAAGATTCAGACTCCACTGGACCCTAGTGGGCGGGAGCAGGCGGGTGCTGGGACAGTTTGGATTCTGTATTTAAAAGGAGGAGAAAAGAGAAAGAAAGAAAAAAAAAAAGACACAGAAACAGAGGAAATTTAAACAAATCTCACAATTCTAGTAAAGAACTGAAGGGTCTGCTCCCCTCCAGCTTGGATCACAGCACATCCTCTTTCTCCCAACCACTTCTCTCTCCCACTACCCCTTTGCAGAAAGGGGCACATGCTGCCATTACCAGAGCAAGTTGGATTGAGTGACATATTTCTCCAAGGGAGGCGGGGGGAGAAACTGCTGAAGCCCTTCCTCTAGCCCAAAGTAGATGCCTTTCTGGCTCCTTGATGTGGCCCCATTTGCAAATTAGAAAGCATCTGATGTGCTCTGTACAGGTTTCTTAAGACTCCCTCTTGCCCCTGGTCCCAACTTCTATGCATCGCTGCACTCTGGTCCTTGCAGTCTCTTTCTTCCTCCTGGGGCTGGGAGTTTGGTTTGGCACTTTAGGCCCCTCACGTAGCAGGGTGAGCTCCGGAACAGGCACATCCCTCTCCCCACTGCGCTTCTCTGCTCCAGCTCTGGCAGGAAATGGAGGGAACGCCCTGGCTCATAGATCATGTTTGCTTGGAGAGGCCCGGGGGCTACGGGAGCCCTGCGTGGGAGAGGCGAGGAGGAGCATCCCAGTTTGACGACAGTAATTTGCACTTTGAACATGCTTCGTTTTTGTGTTGTGGTAACAAGATTCGTTATTTATTGATTAAAAAAGGGTCGGTATTCTTTAGTTATGTTCGTAGGGGGTGGGGGTGGAAGGGGTTCAGGCTGTTTCCCAGGCTGCTTCGCACCACTGAGCTGCGGGGAGCACGTCGTGCCATTGGAACAGCAGCTGGGAGAGCCGAGGTGAAGGCAGCCTCTGGAGTCAGATGTGTCTCACAGCTTTTCCAGAGTAGAGGGAGAGCCCTTGGAGAAGAGCCTATTTGCAGTGGGAGCCTCTGCAGCAGTGTTTTAGCAGGAGGATGAGGTGAGTGATGGAACAGCTGGCTCTTGCCTCCCTTCCTCCCTCCCTCCCAGGTCGGGGGGAGCTCCTTGCATTAAATGCTCTCTTTGCCCTCCCTTGGTCCCTAGCTTGTCAGGGAAAAATGTCATTAGCCAGGAACTTGTTCTTGAGACTTAGGACAGTTGTGAGCTGCTTGCTGCTGAGGGATGTTGTGCTCCTCATCCAACTCTGCCTCTCCTTTCCAGGTCTAGGCAAAGACACAGAAGGAGGGGCTGGAGAGGGTGGTTTGTCCATGGCAATAGACTGACGTGGGGCTTGGGGGCTGTCAGCTTCTCTCCCTGACCCTGTTTTGCGGGGAGGGTGTTGTGCAGTGTGTTCCCAGAGCTGCTCTTTCCCACCCAAACGGCTCTGCTTTCCATGAAACACGGCGGTTCGTGTGTTGCCATACAGTTAGGATAGCACTAAGCCTTTGGAAAAGTTTGCGTAGGATACCATGTGTCTGCTATGGAGACTTGGATCTTTTTGCCCTTATCTGACACTTTGTGTGGTGATTCAGTGGCCTTGAATTCTTAGTGCTTTTGGAAGAGGTGAAGGAAAACCTGGGCTTTTTGGTTGGTTGGTTTTTTGGTTGGATTTATGCAGTTGGGAGCAGAGCCGAAGTATCTTGCAGTATTATGAGCACATAATCAGCTGTATTGGCTTGTAGCACACAGCAGCTAGGCAAAAGTGGGTGCCTGGGGACTGGAGAACAGCAGTAAAACAATGGAATTTAATTGGGAACTACTTACAGGAAACTGACTCTGAACACCCACACTGTCCCCTGTGCTGCCTCGAAATCCAGCTGTGGCCCAAGCCTGACAGCTTCTACTGGGCCGTTTGTCCTGATTTGCCCCCTCCCTTTCCCCCTTACACTAGTATCTTTGGCAGAGCAAGTTCAAACACTTCTGGTGTTTGTGGCTGAGCAGCTTGCACAGTGTCTGTGCCCTGGGTGTGGGCATCCCCTGTTCTTGCACTGTGGCAGAGGTTCAAGCCTCTCCTGGAGATAAGGATGACGGCCCAGTGTGCTGAATGCCCATCTCCCAGGACAGTGCACATCAGGTCTGCTGCCATATAGTGTTAAATTAAGCCAGTTTCTTCAGTTGGGATGATCCAGTTTCTTGCTTGGATCATGTTACCGTGATTTCCAGAAGGAAGCTTTTGGGTGCCCAGCCAGTGCCCTCCCCTTTGCAGACTACAGAGAAGCAGCAAGATGCGATGTGTTCAAACCCAAACTAGCAGTGTGGGTCTCATGTCGGGTTAGTGTGGGGCTTGCCGAGCCGTGTTGTGCACGGGCGTGTCTGCTGGCTCCTCGCCGCGGTGCCTGGTCCTGTGCCCTGCCCCATGCCCATGGCACAGCCTTGCTAAGGGCACTGCAATGAGACTCGTGGGTTGCTGGCACTAAACTGCTGTCGGGTCAAGATCTTGCTCCCCTCTGGTTACCGACATGTGGCACCAGGCTGGGAGGCAACAGGGGCTGCCTCCTTCTGCGACTTCCCCAAGCAGGGCCAAGAGCTTGCCATGGGGTGCGGAATGGAGCAGCCCCTTTGCTTCCCAGCCCGGACACATCTGCTCCCTGCCACTCCCTGCCACTCCCTGCCCTACCCTTCACGCACACCTCTTGTAGCAATCCTTTTTCTTTTCCTGGTCTCAGCCTCTAACCAGAGCCTGCTGTCCCTGGCGCAGGAAAGGTGGTGCAGCTCCTCTCCCACTCCCATTTGAAACCCTAAAACTGACAGAGCCCCCTGCAGCTCCTCCTCCCCTCGGTGTCTCCGTCACTCGCATGCAGTTCGCTTCAATAAATTATTGTAGTAGTTTGCAATAAACTTTTTTTGTATTCCCCCCCTCCCCCCGTATTTATTTTTTCTCTCCTCCCGGGGAGGGAGTGGAGGGAGCCCAGGGCACTGCGCCCGCGCTCTGCTGCGGGCAGGGGTGCCCTCGGGGGCCCTGGGGTGCGGGGTTGAGGTTGGAGTCCCGCAGCGCTCTCTGCAGTAGCCACCAGGTGGCAACGACGCTGCTGGGTTTGGCCACCGGCCCCGGGGCTCGGCAGGGGGCTCGCTGTGCTCCGGTGCCGCAGGGACATCGCTCTGCAGCTCCTCTTGTTTCTCTTAATCTAGGTAATGCGTAACCAAAATAAATGTACTGAGGAAAAACCAAACCAACCAGCAGGGCTGTTTTTGTCTTGGTGCATGCAGCTCACCTGCGGAGGGTGTCTGGGACCGTCTCCTCCTCTGTCTGCAGGACCCCTCTGGGAAAGGGGGTTTAGACCTGGGTGACCCAGTCGCACACAGCCATAGGGTGAATAAGAGGGCTGGATGTGGCCGGGACAGGCCTCTGCAGCCTTCTGCTGGGGTCTGGGTTGCAGCGCAGACTGCAGCTGGTGCTGGAGCTCCAGCCTGGGGGTTCCCCTCACCCCCTTGCTGGTGAGCCCACAGTGCTCTGCCCTGCTCAGGCCCCAGCCCTGCCGCCCAGGCCGAGGTGCTGAGCAGTGTCCGGGCTCTGCTCCCCTCTTCCCAGCAGTGTTTTCCCATGCTCTGGCTCTGCCATGAGCCGTGGGGATTATCGTGCTGCTCATGGCACTGTGCGGCTGGTAGGGAGGGATGGGTCGGAGCTGGGGTTGGGAGCCTGCTGCTGCCAGGCAAGCCTGTTCTGGGCAAGGCGCTTGGAGTGGCGACGCATGGGGGAATTAGGGAAATAATCTGTTGCCGTTGATCCCAGAGGCGGGAATTTGCACCGTCGTGCCAGGCCCCAGGCGCAGAAGAGGGGGAGAGCCAGGCCAGCAGACGTGTGAGTGGAGCTCCCGGCTGGAATGCACCAGCTCAGCAGGGGATTGTCCTCCCCGGGCCGGGCAGGCGCCGTGCCCTGAGCTGGGTGCCCCGGCTGCCCGCGCCATGGCTGCAGCAGACAGCGCCTCAGCCACGCTCCGGCGCCGCGACCTGTGCAGCCGAGGCATCCGCCTGGCCGGGAAGATGCGCTCGGACGTCGTTGACCTCCTGGACACCTATGTGAGTTTGCGCTGTTGCTATGGCCCTGCGCGGTGGCCGCTGCCACCAGAGTCCAGAGGGCTTTCAGCAGCTGGTCCATGGTAGGGACGAGGGATGAAGTGCAGCTGGTAACGGGGCCTTGGCGCTGCTGGGCGGTGCGTGGGCAAACCTTAAGCACCAGCTCCTGCCCTTGCACTGCCTGAATGTCCCCTGGCCAGCCCTGAAGCTGAACCGGGGCACCCTGGAGCTGGGGTTCAGGCAGAATGGGGGTCCCCTGTTTCTCCTGCCGCTGGCGATTCCTGGCTGCTGTCGTCCCTGCAGGTGGAGCAGCAGGGCCTGGATGCATCGGCCAGCGTGGCGGCAGTGGAGGGGGTGCCGGTGGCAGCGGTGGAGCGCTGGGATGAGCAGACGGGGACCCAGCGGCTGCTGGAGAACCTGGCGGCGTACCGGGTGTTCCGGGCCCTCCTGGCGCAGATGCTGGAGGAGCAGCAGGAGCAGCTGGGGGAGGCCGATGCCACGCTGGGCCGGGCACTGGCGGCCGTCCTGCTCCAGGTCTCAGCCTTCACCTACCACCTCGAGGAGCTGCTGCGGCTGGAGAACCGTGGCCCCCCCGCCGAGGAGGCGGCTGTGCTGCCCGTGCTCCCCCAGCTCAGCCTCTTCGAGAGGAAGCTGCGGGGCCTGGGCGTGCTGCGGGAGCTGGCCCAGTGGGCAGTGAGGTCCGTGCGGGACCTGCGGCAGCTCGCCAAGCCCGGCCCGGGCAGTGGCGCGGGCCCCAGCCCAGCCGAGAGCCCTTGAGGGCAGGCAGGGGGCAGGGGTTGGATCCCGCAGAGTGGGGGGCTCCTTGCCCACCTCTGCAGAGAGCTGCTGACAGCGGAGGAGGTTGTTCCGGGAGGGGGGTGGACGGGAGGGACCATGTCACTGAACCCTGGCACCCCCACGCTCTTGGTGCTGTTCCCTGTGGGAAGCTGGGCATGGGCCGCACTCCGTGCTGGAGGGAGCGAGGAAGCCAATGTGGGGCGAGCCTCGGGGGGTGCAGATGTTCCCTGGGAAGCAGCTTTGCCGCTCGCCCCAGGGCCATGGCCCCCAGGGGGCTGTGGCAGTGTTGGCCTTTTCTGTGAAGCCTGGTCACTGCCCCAGGGCTGTGTGGAGGCAAGGCAGGAGTGAAGGGACAGAAATGTCACCTGGTGAAGGAGCCTCAGGACATGCCCCCAGCTGCAGGATGCAAGGCTTGACCTCCTTCACGCATGCTCTCGCCTGGCTCACGATTACTGTGTTGGAATTTCTGCTCTAACTGCTTGGGGGCTTTTTTTTTTGGGGGGGGAGTGGGGTATGATCAAGAGGGGATTTCTTAGTTGCTTGGACAAGGTAACGGAGAGGATCTTTTAGCTGAAGGCTGTGATTCAGAAGACCCTCCACAAGGAGGTTTGTGCTTCCAGGGGTTACTTTGGGACTGGGATCAGCATGGAAGATGAAACAGCTGAACCACATCGCTCACCCTGTGAACGGGAATGCCCACAACCATGTTTTACTTGCTGAATGGCCGCGATGACTTCAAAGCAAATAAAAGGGATGGGTTATCTACTGTGACGACTGGGACTTCTTGGGGAAGCCTGGGCTGCCCCCTTCCTACCCCACCCCAAGGGAAGGTCGGTTCCAGTGGGGTGGGAGGTTTGGGGGGAACGGGACCTGCTGGGAGGCCATGGGGAAGATGAGGGAGATGGAGGTGGCAGGAGGAGGATGGGGGGGTTGTCACTGAGACTCTGCCCCATCCTGATGTGGTCCTGCTTCCTGACCTGCATGAGGGAGGCAACGCAAGGGGACAGTGGAAGCATGGGGTGGGGAAGTGGCGGCTGGGGACGTGCCCAGCGGGCTCCATACAAAGAGGCTTTGTTGTGGGTGGTGGCAGCACTGGGACCAGTGCCTGCCCCAGAGCCAGGAGTGTCTGTGTGGGCGCTGGGTGCTGTGGGAGGACAAAGGCTGACACTGAGCTGGGGCCCTCAACTCCCATGCTGCCCACTTGGGGAAGGTGGGGCCCCAGGGATGGGGCTGCACTGGGGGTGGTTTGGTAGCACCCAGTTGTTTTGTTGGTGATGCCCAAGAGGTAAAACATGCACCTTCTTCATCACCACTTTCTGCCTGACCTCAGTTTTGCAGCTCGGACTGGATTATTTGCAATGTTTCTGCTTCTGGGAACAACAATTTATGGCATTTTTTTTTCGTGATTAGTCAAAGTGAGCCCCTTTCTCGGCAAATGTTTCCCAGTTTCAGCTGCTTTGTGTTCTTGAAACCATCTTGCTCTTCCCTTGCAGCCCCGTGCTCTGCAGCGGCTGGGTGCTCGCATCCTTGCCCACCCGCTGCCCATCACCTTCCCGAAGGCAAGCACAGACATCTTGAACACCGCACATCCAGCACCAAGTCTTGCCACCCGCACAGGCAGGAGCATAGAATCATAGAACCGATCAGGTTGGAAAAGACCTTTTAAGATAATCAAGGCCTAGCAGTGCCAAGGCCACCCCTAACCCATGGCACTGAGGCCTCGTCTCCACGGTGTGTGAACACTTGCAGGGCCGGAGCCTGCAGCCCTGCCCTGGGCAGCCTGTTCCAATGCCTGAGCACCCTCTGGGGCAGGAATTGTTCCTCAGCTCCATCTAAACCTGCCCTGGTGCAGCTTGAGGCCGTTTCCTCCTGTCCCATCCCTTGTTCCTTGGGAGCAGAGCCCAGCCCCTCCTGGCTCCATCCTCCTCTCAGGCACTTGTAGGCAGCCATCAGGTCCCCCCTGAGCCTTCTCTTCTCCAGACTGAGCCCCCCAGGTCACTCAGCCCTTCCCCATCACACTTGGCCTCCAGGCCCTGCACCAGCTCCGTAGCACTTCTCTGGCCCTGATCCAGCACCTCAATGTCTCTCCTGTAGTGAGGGGAGACCCCTTTTATCCCTTTGCAGTTGCCCGGGTACGAGGTGACCTTCACATTCCCTGGAAGCAGGTTCCAGCAACTTGATCCTCCTGACCTGGGGCTGGCGGTGCCATGAGCTCAGCTTGGGCACTGCTGCCACGCTCTGGGAGTCGGAATAGCACTGGGGGTTGGAGGTGGATGGGGATTGAAAGTCGATGGGGATTGAAAGTGGATGATGCTGCTCCAGGGGCTTCCCGGGGCTGTGCCCAGCGGCACCACTGCCACCTTTGCAGCCTCACTCATTCCTTCCTTGCTGGCAACACTAGGTGTGTCTGTTTGCAGAGCACCCACAATGCTTTGAAACGGCCACGATACAAAGGAACAGCATAAGAACACAAGCCATAGGCCAGACCTGCACCTCTGGCTGAGTGAGAGGTTCTGGAGCTCTCCCTTCCAGCAAGCCCCCACCACGGAGCAAATACATGGTGATGTCCAAAGGGAACTGCGGGTGAACTCACTGGTGAGAATGGGGGCACCTGATGGCCAAGCTCTCTTACTGCTGGGAGGCCCTTTGGGCTTCTGTTGCTGTAGGCTGAAGTTAAGTTGATCTGGGTGAAGTGACTGAAGCTGTTGATCTTGGAAACAGATACGAAGAGCTTAAGGGGAGCACAGTCATACCCACATGGCTAAAGCTACTGAGGACCCTGAATGGCCTCCTGTAAACTAAATACCCACCAAAAAGCCATCTGAGATTGTGCTTTGGGAAGAGATAAAGGATTCACAGTGCTGGTGGGAATGGGGAAGGGGGGTGTGTGTGCTCCCTAATTGCAGGGGGAAGGAGCCACCAAACCACCAAAATAAACCCACAGATGTGTTTAATTAAAAAAAAAAAAAAAGATCTTTGGGCTTAACATGTGGTTGTGTTGGGCACCCTTTGTGGGATTGGAAAGGTTTCAAGGTGACTGAGGCAGTTCCCTGGCCTTGGGCATGCCCATACTTGGGTGCTGGCATTGGTGCTAGGTGTTGGGAGAGGATAAATTCACCATGCACCATCAGCCCCAGCAGCTCTCCCAGCCCCTTCCACCATCCTGCACCAGCATTATTGTGCTGGCTCCTGACACTGTGATCCTGAGCCAGGGGTGCTGGGATGTTCACCAACACTTTCATTTTTAATAGCAGGAAAACCTTTTCCTCCATCCTGAGTCAGCAGAAAGGATTTCCCTGGGTTTCCCTGTTGTGGCTTTGGCTGCACTCTCTGCCCCACAGGAGTAGGTGAAAACCGCCAATGCCACACTGCCTTCCAGGGAAGAGCTGGCATCTCCCTTCTCGCAGGAAAGCACACTTCCAGCACAGCCCTGCATGTCTCTGGGAACAAGCTGGAAGGAAAGATGTGCTTGAACTTCTGTGGTTTGCCTCCTCTTTCATCATGGTGCCCACCAGCTGGCAGCACCGCAGTTACTCTCCACCTTTTTCTTTCCCACTTTTTAGCTTCCCTTTTTTTTCCTCTATTTAGAGCTTGCCTAATGGTTTCTCACCACAAACACCGCTGGCAGTGCCTGGGAAACTGGTTTGCCAGGAGAGGAGCTGCACTGAGAGCTCAGGAACATCGAGCAGCAGCACTGTGGGCCCCATGGCCGGGCCTCTAAGATGACATTGACAATGAATGGGGGATATGCCAGTGCTGGAGAACCTGTGCGCAGATTGCTCAGCTCTCCCCGAGCCAGGTAATGGCTGTTTCGTTTAATAGCCAAGAAATGGTTTTGTGTCTGAGCAAGATGATCACCAGATGAAGTGCCAGCCAGCACTTACTGTTGCCAACACCCTGCTGCTCAGGGGTGCTCTGGGAAGCTGCTCGTGGGGCTCAGTGGAAGAACAAGCTCAGAGTTGACTTTTCTGGGGCTGCAGGAATGGGGCAGTGCTGATTGCTCCACTCCCAGGGAGTCCCGTTAAAGCAGAGGTGCCCACGCACACCTCCGGGGGAGTTGGGGTTTGTCTGCACCCGTTCCAGTTTGCACAGCAAAGCCCCGAGGCAACACGGAAGCCACAGAAGCATCCCGAAGGATTTGCAGCCTCGTACTAGGCTGGAGCTGCGTGTGAACTTCCCAGAACCCTCCCGGGGAACACAAGCGGTGTCCGGCAGCCCGGTCGCAGGCGGGTGCCCGGCGAGGCACGTGTCGATCCTGGGCTCTGAGCTCAGCTCCGTTCACGGCGGGCCGTGCCCGGGCAGCTACCGGGGCAGGTCCCTGCCGGCCAAGGCGCTCGGACCCGCGGCTCTGTCGCGGCGCTGGACGAGGGTCCAGCCCCGACGTTCCGCCGCGTCGGGCACGTGACGGGCTGTCGCACAGCGGCGGGTGCGCACCGGGACCCCCGGCCCGGGCGACGCCGGGGGCCCGGGGACTGCAGAGTCGGGGCACCGGGACACGGGAAGTGCGGCACGCGAGAGAGGGGCTCCCGGGTCCGCGGGGTGCGTGGAGCCGAGCCGCGCCCAGCTCCGCCCTCCCGCCGCGGGAATGGTTCCTCCCGGCCCCGCTCTCCCACTCCGGCGGATGCTCGGCGCCGCCGGGCCGGGCCGGGCCGGGCGTGGTTACGTCAGGTCTGGCTCCGCCCCCCGCTGCAGCGCCGAGGGGCGGCCCCCGTGTTCCGCGCCCGCAGGAGCCGGCCCCGGGGTGGGGGCGGGCAGCGTCCTGCGCCGCGCCGAGCATGCGAGAGCCGGCGAGCCGGGCTGCAGCGGCCGCGGTGGCGGAGCCATGCTGCTGGCCTCGGCCGTGGTGGTGTGGGAATGGCTGAACGAGCACGGGCGGTGGCGGCCCTACAGCCCGGCCGTCAGCCACCACATCGAGGCTGTGGCCCGCGCCGGGCCGCGGGCAGGCGGCAGCGTGGTGCTGGGCCAGGCCGACAGCCGCCTGGCGCCCTACATCATCGACCTGCAGTCCATGCACCAGTTCCGCCAGGACACCGGTGAGTCGGCCGGGCCGGGCCTCCCGCGCTACCCTCGCGTTGATTTGCGCCGCTCGACCTGGCTGCACGTTGCACCGGGCCCCCGGTCTGGCCTTGCTGTTGGACGGCGGCCGGGGCGCAGCACTACCCGCGGCTCTCGGCTGCAGGGTGCTCTTGGCTTCGGATTTGAGTTGCGCCGCTCGGTGCCGGCCAGCGGGGCCGGACCTTGCACTGCATCGTGCTGACCGCTCTGCAGTTTCACCGCACCGCGCCACCGGGCCCAGCCAGCGCTGCCCGCCCTGGGCCCTCGGGCAGCCCCGCGCTGCCCTGCTCGGTCAGGTGCTTTCCTGCCTGCCACCATTGGTCCGGAGTCGTTCTGCATCCCAGGGCCCTTGTTGCATTGCACTGGTTGGTGTGGATTTGCTTCGCTGCCAGGTCCGGTGTTGCGTGGCGCTGCCAGACCTGGGATTGCCTTGCACTGTGTTGCACAATGCTGTGCTGCCGGGCCCCATACTGCATTGCCTAAGCCGGAGCTGGGCTGTACTGCGCTGCCTTTCCCAGTCCTGAATCACATTGTGGTGCCTTGCCCTGCCTTACATCCCTTCCATCCCATCACCCACTCTGCCATCATGTTGCTGGCTTTACTGTGCTGCTGGGTGCTGCACTACATTACACTGCTTGATCCGGGATTGCACTGCCCGGTCCCACACGGCACCTGGATTTGCCTTGCACTGCCCTGTGCAGCTTGCCCTGGAATAGCACAGCTCTGCTTCTCTGTACCCAGCACCATGCTGCTGCCGAGCCCTGCCTGATGCTGCCTGAGCCCATGCTGCCTGGCATCACCTGCTGCCAGCTTGTGTTACGCCATCCCGCCTCGTCCCCCCCAGGTGCTTGTCATATCGTGTGCTGCCCAGCCTTGCCTGTGCATTCCTGGTCCCATATGGGGTCATGCTGCCTGGCCTCCTCCCTGCTGCACCTCCCTGAGCCCTGTTGCACGCTGTGGCCTTTTCCTTTCCTGCTCCACAGCCCCTTTGTGTGTGGAGCCTGTCCTCTGCAGACCCTGCCCAGGCCGTGTTCCACCATGCCTAGCTGCCTCTGCTACCCTAGGGCTGCCGCCAACCCCAAAGACCCTGTGCTATGCAATTCTTGTGGGCTAAATTAAGGCATAGGCAGGTGGGAGGTCCCCAGGGTGATGGTTTGGACAGGTGAAGCGGTATTCGGTGTGTGGGGGAAATGAGAAGGCACTGGGGGGGTCCACAGGGTAGGGTGCCTGGAAGGGCTTCCAAAGTGGTGGGGCATGTATGGTCTTGGATGTGGGTCACAGGCATCCATGGGGGAGAGATTGGCGCAGGGGATTTGTGTCCCCCAGCATATGATGGCCACAGGGAGGGGGACCAGCCAGTTTCCTCGTCCCTGGGGCAGGGGGTGTTGGGTGCTCTGGGGTGCTGGGCACTCTCCTTTGTCCTGCTTCCCCTAGCAGCCCCGGGGGCTGGTGGGGACCCTCCCCTGCCCGGGGGTGTGGGGATGAGGGAACTCTGCGGCAGGGCTGGGGGCCAGCCTCTGAGGGCTATTGTCGCCAGGAAGGAGGCCTGAATGGGGGATTGTTCTGTGTCTCCCTGGGTTGCTGGGGATGTTGGTATTTTGGGTCATTAAACAGCTCTGATTTGGGGGGGGGTCGCGACCCTGGCAGGGCCTGAATAGCTATTGTCCCTTTTCTTCCCCTGCTGAATGGGAGGCCGGCTGGCCACGCCGGTCTGGGGGAGCGCCTGGCATTCCCACACCACCGCGCGGGGACCGACAGATGCCACATGCCGCTGCTGCCGCCCTTCCCGCCTCATGCTGGATTAGGATAAATTATCGTCCCACTCCCCTCTGGCCCTGCTTTGTGCCACCAGTGCCAGCAGCTCTTCTCCCCTGGTTGTCCCTTGGCAGGACAGGAACAGTGGTCTGGCTTCCCCGGGGTGCAGCTGCACCCCATTCTTCATAGCAGGGTGCTAATGTAATTAGTGCTAATAAACAGCTTTTTTTTTTTTTTCCTTCCTTTTTAGCCCACTTTCTCGTGGAATGTGTTCTTGTATTGGGTCAGGTGGTGGTGACTGCTCCCAGTGGAGAGGTGGGGGTAAAAAAGACTGAAATTCTTGCAGGCTGTGCAAGACACGTGGTGAAAAGCTGAAGCAGGCGACTTAGTATTTCTTCTCTTTGAGCCTTCTTGTTCCTGCTGCTGGCAGTGGGGCTGAGCCATGGGGGTTTGCATGAGTGTGGAGGCAATGATGCTCATGAGCTCATCCCACCCACTAACAAACAATTCTGGGCACCAGAGGCATGCTCAGGATGGGACCCCAGGGCTGAGCCTGGCCACGTTCTCCATTGCAAGGCTCAGAGCTGCTCCTTAAATCTTTTGTTACCCATCCTGCTCTGGACCTGAGAGGGAGATGGGGCCATGGCAGGCACTGCAGGTGTCTGGTGTCTACATGCCTGGTTTCATCAGGCTCCCATGGAGGGCCCTGGGAACAGGTTGGATTGGCCAAGCTTGTGGTTCTGTTTCCCCATCAGGGCTTGGGCTAGGAGGGCAGCTGCCACAGTAGACCAATCTGGCCTTCCCTCACTGGGTGCACCCCAGTGCTATGTGTTATAGAGCCATGGGGCTCCCTGGCCTTTCAAGTGTGGCTATGGCAGGGCAGTTTGCAGGCAGCAGTGTGGGAGCACCAAGGCACATCAGTCCCCTGGCAGGGCAGAGACAGTGGCTGAGCCAGGAAGCCAGAAAACTGTCCCGTCCCCCTGTGGAACAACTCTGGCAGGGCAGGTTGGGGTGGTTTTGCTCCCTGCCTGCAGGTGGATGCTGGCGCCAGGGCCTGACAACCTCTCTCACCCTCCCTCAGGCACTATCCGACCTGTCCGGCGCAGCTACTATGACCCATCTTCAGCGCCAGGCAAGGGAGTTGTCTGGGAGTGGGAGAACGACAGTGGGACGTGGACGCCCTACGACATGGATGTGGGTATCACCATCCAGCGTGCCTACGAGAAACAGCACCCTTGGGTGGACCTGAGTGCCATTGGCTTCTGCTATGTCATCGACTTTGCCACCATGGGCCAGATCAACCGTCAGACCCAGCGCAAGCGCCGTGTTCGCCGCCGCCTTGACATGGTCTATCCTCTGGTCTCAGGCACCCTGCCCAAGTCACAGTCCTGGCCGGCCAGCCCTGGTGCGGCAGCAGCCCCCCCAGTTCCAGCCTGTGCCTGTCCCCAGTGTCTCCTGGTCATGAGTGTCAAAGCCACTGTGTCAGCTGCTGGCCCTGGCACTGCCACCCTGCAGACCCGCAAAGTTCCCCCTGCGCCACCCGCCACCTCCAAAGCAGCAGTGCCAGCCCTGGGGGCCAAGGCACCGGACAGCGTGGCTGCGGTGCGTGGCTCACTGAAGCCGCTGGCAGCCCAAAGCAGCCGGCGCCAGGCAGGCAGCACACCGGCCTTGAGCTCAGCCAGCACCACCTCCAGTCCCCCTGGCGCGGGCAGCAGCAAAGCTTCCCGCCCTGGCCTTGGCACCCTGAACCGCAGCCACCTCCAGCGCCTGGCCATCGCCCAGTCCCGTGTCCTCATTGCCTCTGGGTGAGTCCTGTCACGTGCGAGCCAGAGGGTAGCTGGGGGAAGAACAGGGTCAGTGTGGGTTTTGGGTTGGTTTTTCCCTGGGGCACAGAGGGGCAGCAGCCCCTGGGGGCTCCCTGCTGCAAGGGTGTGATTGCCCCCGAGCCTGGTGGGAGATCTCATGGTCTCCAGCCTCCCGTGGACAGAGAGCTCTGCTGGGCCCCTCGCCTTCCACACTGGTGCCTGGGGACTGAAGCAGGGATGGGGTGGCTTCTGCATCTCAATGAGTAGGTTGAGGCTGCTCTTTCTCTCGGTGGCAGGGGATGAGTGGGGGACTGCAAAAGGCCCAAAGAAAAGCCATTCAGAACCTATGAGAAGGGGTCCCTCCAGACCCCCACCCTCTGAAGACATTTTTTTCGAGGGAGTGGGCATTTAATGAGCCTGTTTCTCTCCTTTGTCTGGCTCTGCCATGAGCCTTCTGTTGCAGCCTGCCCCCTTTTCTCTCCCTCTCCATCCTCCCCCTTCCCTCCACTCCTGACCTGGGAAACTTTCCCATGGAAGAGAGCCCTAAGGGGAGGGGAGAAAGAGCTGTGGCAGCAATGTGGCCATAGGAGAAAAGAGTTAAAAACCAACAGACCGGCCCAGGGAGCAGTGACAAAAAGGGGCTGTGAATGGAGGCGCAGGCAGGGTTTCTAAAGAGTGAGAGAAAAGGCGGCAGTGGGGCAGGGGGGCATGTCGCCCCATTGGGGGATTTTCTATTTCCAGCCTGTTCAGTTGCTCAGGCAACTATTGTCTGGCCCTGGGGCCTGTGGGGCTGTGGGTGCCTGCTGCCAGCCCTGATGTGCTCTCTGCTGGCTCTTTGTAGGGTCCCCACTGTCCCTGTGAAGAACCTCACAGGCTCTAGCCCCGTCAACCCAGCACTGGCAGGTGAGGGTGGGGTGACTGATCCCTGTCCCCAGGGGGAAGTCAGCCCCAGCTGGCTGTTTTTGGGGGGAGCATCTGGGGTTCTGGGTGCTGCTGGGTGATCAGTGCCGTTTCGCCCAGGGATCACAGGGATCCTAATGAGTGCAGCCGGGCTACCTGTCTGCCTGACGCGGCCCCCCAAGCTGGTGCTGCACCCCCCTCCTGTCAGCAAGAGTGAGATCCAGTCCATCCCTGGCATCTCCCACTCCTGCCGCAAGACCACCAAGAAACAAGCCAAGAAGGGTAAGAGGAGCTTTTCCACTTGGCTTCCCTACCTGGTTCCCCTATCCCCTCCTGCTGCTCCCAGCAGTGGGTTTCCCCCATGCTGCCATCTAGTTCCTCTGACTCTTGCTCTCCCGCAGGTAAAACTCCAGAGGAAGTACTGAAAAAATACCTGCAGAAGGTGCGGCATCCGCCGGATGAGGTGCGAGCAGCAGGGGCTGTGCTGGGGTGTCCTGGGGTTCTCTGACCCGGGAGTAGTGACTGGAGACATGGGTGATGGAGACATGCCATGCAGTGGTCTCCCACTGCCACCTGTGGCTGTGCCCTCTCCCCATCCAGAGAGGGTCTCTGTGCCACATGCAGATGTTGGCCAGCCCTTGCAGCCACCCAGGGGTGGGTGCTAGTCCCTGCGCAAGAGCTGGGCAGCTCATCGGCCCCGTGTCCTTGGTGAGGCTCTGGCTACATCCATCCTTCTGACCCTTCTCTTCCACGCAGGACTGCACCATCTGCATGGAGCGCCTCTCTGCACCCTCTGGCTACAAGGGACCCCAGATGGCCATCAAGCCTGACCTGGTGGGCAAGCTGGTGAAATGTGGCCATGTCTTCCACCTCCACTGCCTGGTCGCCATGTACAACAATGGCAACAAGGTGTGAGACTGTGGCCCTGCTTGGTGGCTGTGCTGAGGTCCACCTGCCCTCAGCAGGGCAGTGCACAAGTCCTGGCGTGCTGGAGGGCTCAGACCTCCCTGCTCTGGTAGGGAGTTTAGTTTTTAGCAGCAGCAGGACTTCAGAACCGTTCGGTCACAAACCAGGGTCGTGCAGGTGTTTTTCCCCCACTGTGCCCAGTTTTGCATCCCTGCTTTCCTCCTCCTTAGTGAACTTTGACCCCTGTGTGTTTGAGCAGAGCTACCTGGTGTCTGGTGCCAGGCAGTGCTTTTCCAGCAAGTGCTGGGTTTTCCTGAGCCCCCTTGTGCTCGAAGTCCTGAGGAAAATGAGCCGTTGTGCTCAAAGTCCTGAGGAAAATGTGTTAATGCGTTTCACGTGGCTTGAGGAAATTGAAATATTTCCTACCTTTTCCTCTTTGAAATAAAAATGTAAAAAAAACAAGGCAGAGGTAGGGAAAGTAGCAAGGGCTGTGAAACTGGTGAGGAAGAGAAACACAGACCTTGGGGGTTTGGTTGCAGTTGGGTCAGTGTAGCAAATTTCTCCAAGCCCTACCCCTGCATCCCAAGTGCTTTTGAAATTACTGATTTCATGAGAAAACCATCAGCCTGCGCTGCTCAGGGATGACGTGTCCAGTCTGGCTCATTGTTGGGAGATACCGGTTTCATTATGTTCCCCTCTTCTCTCAGGATGGAAGCCTGCAGTGTCCCACCTGCAAAACCATCTATGGGGTGAAGACGGGGACACAGCCCCCAGGGAAGATGGAATATCACATTATCCCTCATGCGCTGCCTGGCCACTCTGACTGCAAAACCATCCGCATCATCTACAACATTCCCCCAGGGGTGCAGGTACGTCCCAGCCCCATGCCCAGTGGGGTATGTGTATGGTGCCCTGTGGGAACTGGTGGCCCTTGTCATGCCTTGGCTTGGGGCTCTGGGTTCAATGATGTCTCAGGAGCTGCATGTCCATAAGGATGTGGGAAGTCTGGGGTACATCTGCATGGAAGCGTTGGCCCTGTCTGCTTAAATGGCACGGTAGCAGGCCGTAGAATTTAGGGTCGCTGTGCTGGATCATGTCCACCTAGCACAGAAGCAAGCAGCTCTGCATCCACCGAGGTTGTGGGTTACCTTATGCCCAGAGCATCCCTCTGAGATTCAAAAGGATTTTGTTCTTCCAATCCACACGCTGCAGGGACCGGAGCACCCAAACCCTGGGAAGAGCTTCACCGCCCGTGGCTTCCCGCGGCACTGCTACCTGCCAGACAGCGAGAAGGGCAGGAAGGTAAAGGGCAACTGGGGTGGCCCGAGCCAGCCAGGGCACACTCAAGGGTGTATTGAGGCAGAGAGGGAGCAAGCAGCTACTTGGAGCATGGGGAAAAGCAGATACGGCTTATGTAGGCAAATCTGGGTGGAGGTTTTCCCCACAGCCCACCCATCATGCTCTGCAGGGGCCCAGTGATGTTCCTATGCACTGGGGGAGCTCTGCAGCCTGGTCCACTATTCCGGTTGGGGTAGGACCCTGTGCTGGGATCCCAAGCTCCCTGGAGGGCTTGGCTGTGGGTTGCTCATGTTGCCGGGGTGTACCAGGATGATCAGGCATGCCCTGCGCAGAAGTGGGTGCTCCCTCCAGTGTTTGCCTTGCTGCCTGCTCCAGCTCTCCCCTCCACAGGTACTGAAGTTGCTGCTGGTAGCCTGGGACCGGCGCTTGATCTTTGCCATTGGGACCTCCAGCACCACAGGCGAGTCAGACACGGTGATCTGGAATGAGATCCACCACAAGACAGAGTTTGGCTCCAACCTCACTGGCCACGGCTACCCCGACATCAACTACCTGGACAATGTCCTGGCTGAGCTTGCGGCCCAGGGCATCACAGAGGAGAGCCTGGCACAGGAGAAGGACTGAGACCACAGCAGTGAGGCCAGGGAAGGGGCACCTGTGCCACTCCCGAGGATAAACCTGCTGAAGAAACCCACCTGGGTGCTTTGCAGGGAGCACCTGGGACCCCTGCTCCTGGTGGCACCCACCCAGTGAGAGCATCTGTAGACTGGCTGGGAATCTGAGAGAAGGTCCTTTTGGACATCCCCTTTGCTCCTGTGGGAAAGCCTTGCCCCACAGAGCTGCAGGGCTTTACGCTGGCCCTGCCATCCCCTCTGGCTGGTGTCCTGTCCCCCCTGCTGCTGTGCCAAGGGCTTGGGGGGTGCCAGATTCCCCTCTCTTCTCGTCCATGGATGGTCCGAGCTTGGCTTGATGCCGCTGGCATCCATCTGGGGTTGGGACCTGGCCTGGGGTGGGAGCGGGTCCATGGGAGTCCCCTTTGCTCTGCCTTTTCCCTCAGCCATCTGTTTGTTCATTTGTCCTGTCTGGTACCTCCCCACTGGTCTCCTGTGTCCATGGAGGTTGGGGGCCCCGGTCTGCTCTGGCTGGCCCCTAGCCCTGTGCCCTCTTCTCCTCTTGGCTGTGTCTGAGCTGTGCCCTGCAGGGTTCCCTTGTCTGGGCTGCCCCCATCCTGTGCCAGGGAGGGAAGGGCAGGGTGGGGGGAGAGGGGGAGCATGTTTCCTGGCCCATCTCCTGCCCTCTGTTTAGTGGGTTCCTTGAACTGTTCGTATGGGGGAATCCCCGCGGTGAATTTTTATATACCTCGTGTTTGGGGGTTTTCGTATATATGTACATATAGGTGGTGGCATTCTGTGAGGTTGCCTGGGGGGGAGAATGCAGTGCTGTGGCCAGGCTTGGTGGCACTTGGGGTGCTGAGGGGACAGGGGCAGCACTGCTCCCCTACTGTGGAGACCCCCCACCCCAAAGAGGGTCTGTGCCCCATGGTGGGGCTGTCATCTGTGGGTCACAGTATCACAGTATGCTAGAGATTGGAAGGGACCTCGAAAGATCATCTAGTCCAATCCCCCTGCCGGAGCAGGAACACCTAGATAGTGTTACACAGGAATGTGTCCAGGCGGGTTTTGAATGTCTCCAGGGAAGGAGACTCCACAACCTCCCTGGGCAGCCTGTTCCAGTGTTCTGTCACCCTCACTGAGAAAAAGTTTCTTCTCAAGTTTAAGTGGAACCTCTTGTGTTCCAGTTTGTACCCATTAGCCCTTGTCCTATCATTGTTTGCCACTGAGTAGAGCCTGGCTCCATCCTCGTGACACTCCCCCTTTATATATTTATAGACATGGGGCCAGGTGCAGGTGGGAATCATTCCCCTTCCTGCTAGGTCCCAGCACCATCCCCAGAGACCATCCCCCTGAGAGGGGGAGGCAGCCGGCAGTTAATTGTCACTGATTTTGGGCTGGGGCCAGGGAGGGTGGCATGGGAGGACATTATGGGTGATGGGGGGTTGCATGGGCATCTTGGGGTTCCTGCCAGGCCTTGGACACTTAATAGGGCCTCTCAGAGCCACCTGTGAGAGGGTGCTGAGGAGGTGCCGGCAGTTCTGGGGGTCCTGTGGGGCACTCCCTGTCGGTGGGGTTGACTGTGTTCATGTCCCTGTCCCGCAAGACCCTGGGATTTGAAAAGTGGGACCCTGGGGGAGGCGGTGCCCACCACTGCCCATGCTGACCCCAGTCCTGCACTGCTGCTCCCAGGGCTTTGGGGCTTCCTTGCCCGTTTTGTTGCATTCCCCTCCTGGTGTTCCTGAGGGGTCACCTCACCCCCCCCCGTCCCTGGGGACAAAGCTGCGGCGGGGAGGGGGGGCGTCCCGCTGTGCATCGTTCTGTTGTCGTGGCTGTTTTAACTCTCCCCTCGTGGGGGTGTGTTGGTCCCCGCCGGCCGCCCCACGGAGCGAGGGCTGGGGGTCAATAAAGCAGATGGTGGGGATGCTCGCTGTCCCTGCACGGCCTGGCCTCTCTGTTGTCTTCTGTCCGTCGTCTGTGTGGCCAGGTGAGCGAGGGGGCACGGCAGGGAGGGCCCGGCACCCTTCGTCCCCTGATGCCCCTTTGCATGGGGCTGACCCCAGCCTTCATTAGCATGGGATGGTATTTTCTACCTCAAGGGAGAAAACCTCTTTCCGCAGGAAAACCCCGTTTTGGGCGGCTCTGCAGCTGGGGGAGCTGCTGCAGTGCCATTTCTCTTCCACCGCAGCCCTGGACTTCCCCCTGCAGAGAACTCGTGGCTGGAGCTATGCAAAACCCTCCCATGGCCGGGGGGAGCCCCCTCGCCCGCGCTGTCACCATCACACAGACTCTTCACAACGTGACTTTTTTTTTTCCTTTTTTTAATGCTGTGTTCCCTCCACAGTTTCTGGCTGAAATAAAACTGATCCGTGCCTCTGCGCGTGTGTGTATATCTATCCCGATAGATATACATGGAGACAGGGGTGCCCTCCCGCTGCAGCAGGCAGAGGTCAGTGGCTAATGCTGCGCGTGTCTCCATGAGGTCGCCCTGCTCCCTCCTGTCCCGCAGGGAAGTGCTGCTCCTGCCGTCTGTGCTGGCCCTGGGGGCTGCAGGTCCCGGGGGCTCTCTGCAGGGCTGGGGCTCTTCTCCCCAGGAGTCAGGCTCCTGCACGCATCCTGACCCGGTTTTTACAAGGAGCAAGTCTCCACTGTGGATGTGCCCATGCACTGCTGGTGTTGTGTGTGTGGGAGAAGGGAAGGTTGCACAGCTTTCACTGGCTTTTTGGGGCCAGCCTGGGGGGAAGAAGATGTCTGTGCTGAGGGTTTCTTTTTCCCTGGGCGCCCCAGCGTCCTGAGCAGCTTGTTGAAGGGTACACTGGGTCCCCTTTTTCTGGTTTTGAGATGGGGGCACAGCTGGGGCATGGCTGCAGTGGAGGGGAAGCTCATTTCAGCTCTGAAGCGGCAGAAACCCCAGGACTGGTTGGAAGGGGAAGATGCAGTCGTGGAGGTGCAGGGCCTGGTGGAGGGATGTCGTGGTGTGTGCTGGTGACGGGTTGACCCTGGGACTTGGCCTCTGAGGCCAGCTGGGGACAGGTCTGAAGGGCCATGGAACCTCTCAGGAGCTTGATGCTGGAGCTTGGGGATCTGGAGGGCAGGAGCATGTGTTACCCCATGGACAGGTGAGCCTTGGTTCTCTGTGGGGACAGGGACCCTCAGCTCCAGGGGGCTGCTGGTGCTGCACAGCTTTGCTTGTGGCAGGGGTGCTGGGTAAAGGGCTTGGCCTGGGTTTGGGGGACAGTTGGGATGGGAGGGGACATGGGACGGGGACATGGCAGTCATGCCAACAGTCCCTCCAGCTGTTGCTGGTACCCCTTACCCACAGAGAGCACAGTCCTGTCTTCCAGGCTTGCAGCAGGGCTGTCCCCTTCGCCCACTGCACGGTATCCCTTTGCCTTGTACCTCCAGCGGCTGTAGCAGACTGTCGCCAGGATGGTGGCCAGCCCCGCCAGCACTGCTGCAGTGATGCCGGCCACCTCGCCCCCTGACAGCCCCCGGCCCCTCACCATCTCTGTTGCATGCTGGATTTCTTCTGGCTGGACTGGCCGCCACGTGTGGCTCTGCCCATCCCTGACCCAGGCGCTGCCTCCATCCACGCTGCTCACCAGCACGGTGTCGATGGCCGGCGGGCTGGTGGGGGGCCGGGTGAAGGGGGGCAGTCGGGCAGGTGGCAATGAGCCCCCTGTGAGGATTCCAGCCTGGACGCAGTATTCCACCTGGCAGCTATTGCTGATGAGTGCCAAGTGCTGGCTGAAGCCTGGGGGGCATTTCTTGTCATGGAGGTCCTTGGCAGTGCCCTGGTGCTGCCTTGCCCAGGGGTTCCCTGCCTGGCAGCTAAAGAAACCCCCAAAGGGCACTGCATACTGGCTACCCCCCTCGTAATCCTGGCTCACGCACACCATAAGCTCATCAAAGAGCTTCAGTGGGAAGTACCCCAAGGGGCAGGATTGGGCACCGGTGATGGGGTTGACACTCTGGCTGCTGAACAGCCCTCCAAAGAGGTATCCCAAGCCTGGGGCCACTGTCCTGCTCGCAGCACACCAGTAGGCTCTGAATTGCACCCGGGAGAGCCAGAAGACATCCTGGCACTTGCGGTGACAGAAGATGCCCAGGGTGCACTTTTTGTGGCACTCCAGATGGCTGTGACCTTCCTCCTGCTCCTGCATGCCCAGCAGCACTGCAGTGTAGGTGCTGGGGCAGGAGAATGCTCCAGTGAGGGGGTTCCTCTGCTCCAGCCCCTGGCAGAGCATGCTGGTGTCGGGGCCGGCCAGCCCAGTGCACTCCTGGAAAGCTCCCCCAAAGGTGAAGTTGGTCATGGCACCCTCGCAGGAGCCATCATCGGTGTTGGCATGGAAGTTGAAGTTGGGTGAGGTGGCATCAGTGCAGCCCGGGTAGGTGTTGAAGGTGTAGTAGCGGCGGATGGCCATCTCCACATGCCTGGCCAGCTTCTTTACTGTGGGGGACGGCAGCTCTGGCAGCGTGCTGGGCTTGATGAAGAAGTACAGGGGCAGCCCTGAGCGGTCGAGAGCCACCAGCTGGTTTCTGATTCCCTCCTGCCAGGTCTTGAGGGTGATGCCTGGGTAAAACGGGGGCCCGCCAATGCTCTCTACCCTGGAGCTGGTGCGGTTCTCCAGATACTGCTTGGTGAAGCCAGAGCTGATGTTCAGGGACTCCTCGCTTTTCACACTGATGATGCTGTGGAAAGCCACACCGGCTGAGGCTGTGACTGCACTCCGTTTGGCCGAGCTGTCTTTCAGGAAAATTGCCTTGATCTGATCCTCCTGCACCAAGCTTGCTCCAGCGTCCACAGACGTGATGGTGTGGGTGCCGTAGTTAAGCACCAGCACCTCAGCCAGAAAGTCAGCCATGCGTGTTTGGTTGTTCTCCAGGTGGCTGGCGATGGTCAGCAGCTGCTTCTTGAAGCCCTTGTCTAGGACTGCCCCTGGGTCGACCTTGGCTGTGTAAACCAGGTTCCTGACTTGCACGCGGGTGGTGACGGCGCGGTCTTTCACTTGGTGGGTCTTGGTCCTCTGAAAGTCATACGAGAACTTGCCATTGATGGAGGAGAAGAGGAACGGCTCCAGGTTGATGGAGGCAGAGGTGATGCTTTGGTAATCTTTCCAGGACTCGATGATCTCAGAGTTGATGTCCAGGTTGCTCTGCTTGCGAGGGATAGTGAAGACCTCATCTGGAATGATGTAAGATCCATCTTCTGTGGTCTTACACAGTGAGTAGCCCAGATTGATGACTTTGCCCATATCCAAATTCCTGAGGTTATCCCAGCCGCCCCCTGGCAGCACTTCCAGACCTGGGAGCTTCAGGGTCTTCTTGCACTCCGGAAGCCTGGTGGAGGGGGACAGCTCCTGGCTCTGCTCAGCCCCTGTCACCAAAGCCACTAACATGGAGGCCAGCAGGACCCCCACCAGCAGCCAGCCCATGGCCGAGCCGGCACGGGGCCTTTGCCAGACGCCTGGGTGCTGGGGCTGCAAAGGGGAAATGAGCTGCTGGGGCTGTAGCTGTGGGTGTTTCCTCCTTTGGGGGTTGAACAAATGTGAAAGGGAAAGGAGAAATGAGAACTGAGGACTGTGAAGAATGGCCAAGTGGAGCTGATCAAGTGGGTGGGGAGTAGCATGTAGAGGTGCCCAGAGCCCAGAGCCTCCCTGCTGTGAAAGCTCCCTGTCTCTAGGAAAGCTGCTTTGCAAGGGATGGAACAGGGAGAAACCTCTCATCTTGTCACTGTGGCCAGGGAATTTCAAGGTGTCCCTCGGCAATGCCCGTGTGACTCCCTCAAGTTAATCCTCCCTTGCTCCTGAGTGACCCTTCTTGCCACGCGAGGGACCTGTCCCCAGACTCTTGGCCAGGGGGGTCCCACTCACACAATGGGGTGAGACCTGTCCCTTGGTCACATGGACCTTGCTGCTGCCTCCAAGGCTTTCCCTCGCAGCAGAAGCTAGGAGAGGAAGCAGGAAGCTGGTGCAGCGGGGTTTTGGTGTTGGGGACTGCAATATTTGTCTCTTCTCTCCTGGGGAAGAGGCTGCCCCACACCCTGGGACAGGGTCTGGTAGGTTTGGAGGTCTGCCCATGGGGGCTGGCCTGTAGCACAGGTGTCCTCCCATGCCAACATCTGCAGTAGGGTCCTCTGCAGCCTCTTCTACCCCATCCCAGACCTTTCCCAGGTCAGCAGTGCTCAGGGTTGCTGTGCTGCTGGAAGCTGGCTCCAGTGGTACTGGGCTGGCTCAGCCCAGGGATGCTGGCACATGGCTGGGACCCAGTTCCAGCAGCACAGGGCAGCTGCTGGGTGTTTTGGGGAACAAACAGTTAAAGCAGCTTCTGCTGTGAAAGCTGTGGCTCTTTCCATGTGGACAGGCTCATTTCCCCTATTTTTGCTGATTAGTTCCTCTGCCCAGGAAAGTCCTGGTAAGGACAAGGCTGAAGTGAGAGCTGTGGTGAAGCAGGGTGGGGATGGGACATCACAGATGCGTGTGTGCCTTTGCCAGGGTAATGCTGGCTATCTGCGTGTGGAATAGACAAGATGAAAACTGTTAGGGATGGCCATGCTGGGACCAGTGTGAGGCTCCCACACCAACCTGGAGCCATCTGCTTTTCAGACCAAGTTGTGAGGTCATCTTACCTAAAATCCAGCTGCGTGTTTCACTGCCACCCAGCTCTGAAGCCTGAGCAGTGGCCCCTGGCAGGGAGCTGCAGCGGGTGATGGCTGTGGCCCCTGGGACCAGAGGAGGGGGAGAAGTCCCGTGGGGCAGAGAGGAGCTGCCTTATCTTTCCACGAAGCTGGAACAGAACAGGGCACTTCTCTGTGCTGCATCAGCTGCTGCAAGCCATCCTGTTCCGTGGGGACCAAGATGCGGTAGAGTAAGGCACAACCTGTCCGCCGCATCCAGCGGGGGGATTTAAATCAGTGAATTTCATTCCTGACTGCCAAGGGGAATGAGCGAATGCCAGAGTGGGAGAGCAAGCCCTGCTCACCAGCTGGGGGGCTCTGGGAGGGTGGACGAGGACTTAGACAGGGCTGCTGCTGCTGCCTACTGGAGTGTGAGGAAGGGGCACTGAGGAGGATGGCAGCAGTGGAGCTGCAGGTGCTGCAGCAGGAGGCAGAAATGTGGTTTAGTCTCCGCTCCGCATCCTGGGTTCAGTGTAACTGTTAAGTGTTCTCCTTCCCAGGATCTGGTGCAGTGCTTAGTTTCGCCTTTACTCTGAGAATAACGCTGGTAACTCACCGATGTTTCAGTGATTGCTCGGTCCCGCTTACTGCGATCAAGGACTTTTCTGTTGCTTGTGTTCTGCCGCTGAGGAGGGGCACAAGAGCCAGGACGGAGCAGAGACAGGACACCAGACCTGAGCTAGCCAAAGGCGTATTCCATACATACCACAGCACGTCATGCCTGGTGTAGAAACTGGGGGAGTCACCTGGAAGGCTGAGATCGTTGCTTGGGTTGGCCCGGTCATCGGTTGGTGCATGCTGAGCAATTGTAGTGGGCATCACTTGTGTTTATTGCTTTTTTTCACTACCCTTTTTGGTTTTATATTCTCTCCCCTTGTTATTTCCCTTATCATTATTACCATTGGTGGTAGCACTAGTGTGTTTGTGTTATACCTTAGTTACTGGGCTGTTCTTATCTCAGTATGTGGGGTTTACATTCTTTCAATTCTCCTCCCCATCCCTCAGGAAGCAGGGGTGATAAAAGTGGGAGAATGAGTGAGTGGCTACGTGGTTCTGAGTTACTGGCTGGGCTTAAACCATGACACCCCCAAAACCAGCAGAGCCATTAGATGCTCACAGCTGGGGTGAGGGGTGGCACGTACTGCTCACAGCAAGCCACAGAGTTTGTGCAACCCAAATCCACAGAGCCTGGCACGGATGGAGAGATGGAGGCAATGGAAAACATTTTTGGTGCTTCTGGGTGCTAGGTCTGACTTCTGACCAGGTCCGTCAGTGACCCTTGGCCAGGTTTGTGCATCCTCATCCTGCTGGTGCTTCCTGTGGGCTGCGCTTCCCTGCAGCGGTGTGTCCTTTAGCTTTGTCCTGCTGCTCGTCCCCACACTGGGAAGTCAAGAATGAATTAGGCTGGGAGGGCAGCACAGTTTAGTACTTGGGCTGTAAAAAGCAGATGGCCTCAGAGAAGTGCCTGAAGGCTAATAATAGATATATCCTGGAGGGAGGAATTAGAGTTTGCTATAGAACAGAAAACCCACAGGTCATAACCACTGAGAAGTATAAGCCTAAGTGCTTCCAGGGATCACCTGAGACTGATGTTACACTGGAAAAGCATGAAGTATCCTACAGCCACCAGGTCGGCTGCTGGCTTGGATTGATGCTCAGCACCAGAACGTGGAAATTGCTTAGAGCTGATGAAAAACTGTATATGTACCATGTCAATAAATAAACAGGCAGACAGAGAGGGTCCATATATCTACACCCACACAAATAGGTATTTAAGCTTTTCTTGGCTATGCGGAAACCTGAACGGCGAGGGGATACTTTTACAAGAAACATGCCTTTTGTCCTCATTGATGTTTTATTTTTAGACAAAGCTTGGGAATCTTGTTACAAGGAGAAGCAGAGAAATGTAAGCTCAAAATCCGTCAAAATGAAGCACGTGGGTTTTCCAGTTTTGTTCCCTTTTCTGCCTTTGTCTATTACAGTCGGTAAAGGAGTGTCCTGATTTGTGGGTTTCTGTGGAGAAAAAGGGACTGAGCAATTTTGGGAGCTCTGTGCCAGGCATGTGTGCTGGTAAATGAAGGATACAATGTGGGAACTCAGGCCATGCAGATGCAGGTACGACTTGAGTGGCTGTAAGTATGATCCTGGCTGTTTGTCTTAATTAACATCTCTGCATTAAGATGCTGATTTGACTGGTGTCAAGGCCTGTCTCCCAGAGAGACCCAAACTCAAAGCACATTCAGGCAGAAGGGCCCTTTCTCCTGAAAGTCGGCCACAGCCTGGTTTTCTGTGAGTGAACTCCTGAGATGTTCAGGCTCTGTCAACATCTTGACAAGGTCATTCCCAGCAGAGCCGCAAAAACTGCAAGGAGCCCCAGAGGTCCCTGGGGACACTTTCACTTCACCCCTGGGAAAGGTGACAGCCACCACACACCAGGGGAGGGCAAGACCAGACACAGGAGGAGGAAGTATGACCTGACCTCGATGCATCCAAAGCCAGCTTTGGCTGTTTCTGTTCCCTGCCCCACCTGGTGCAGACCAGTGCTTTAAGTCGCTTTTAAACTAACATCATTTAAAGCCGCTGTTCTTTTCTCTTTCTGTCCCATGTGCTTGTGCAACCTCTGACACCAAACACATAACAGTTAGTTTTGTAAGCACTTAAAGACTTCTTCTTGGGTAGAGTAAAGCGAAATCTTTTAGCAATACCCTTACAGCACCCGAGGGAGTGGGGGCAATTGGGGCACGCTGGTTATTGCCTTTGTGATATGGCAGGTGATTGCTGCCATTTAATGGGCCCTGTAACATCCCCATCCCATAGCAACCTCTGTGTGGCAGTTCTGTGGGGTGATGTGGCTGCTGGAGGCACTGTGGCAGCTGAGAAGAAGAGATACCTCCAGCATGTTCTTCTGGATAATATTTCTCAGAGAGATATTAACTGTGACTTTTACTGAAGATTGCTGACTTGGCTCTACAGGGGCTTTCCCAGCTTTGGAGTACAAGAACAGAGAAACCAGGCAAGAATCACTGGATGACTCTGCTACTTACAAGGTCAGGCTTGCTCAGAGCCTGAACCCTGTTATTATGGGTATGTAACCAATTTTGAATAATTCTGCCCAGGGCATTTCACTTTTCTTCATGTTGATCAAAACCTAAATTTTTCTCAGTGGTCACCAGCATTATTTCTGGTTACAAATAGAATCATGAAATGGATTGGATGGGACATTAAAGCTCATCCAGTTCCAACCCTCTGCCACAGGCAGGGACACCTTCCACTAGACCAGGTTGCTCCAAGCCCCATCCAACCTGGCCTATATAAAGATCGGATTTTTCTCTTTGAGTATTTTTTTTGGCATGGGAAAATAGCTCTGTAGTCATGAACATCTCAGGAGGGATAACTTCAAATTGTCTTTCCTTGTGTAATCATAGAATCATAGAATTGTTAGGGTTGGAAAGGACCTTAAGATCATCCAGTTCCAACCCCCCGGCCATGGGCAGGGACACCTAACGCTAAATCATATCACCCAAGGCCTCGTCCAACCTGGCCTTGAACACCGCCAGGGATGGAGCATTCACAACCTCCCTGGGCAACCCATTCCAGTGCCTCACCACCCTAACAGGAAAGAATTTCCTTCTTATATCCAACCTAAACTTCCCCTGTTTAAGTTTTAACCCGTTACTCCTTGTCCTGTCACTACAGTCTCTAATGAAGAGTCCCTCTCCAGCATCCCTGGATAGTCATCTAGCTCCAGAGTGGATGGAATGGCACTATTTTCTTGTAAGCTCACTTGCTTTACTGAAAGGGAGCAATAAATGAGCTTATTTGGTGTAAACCGACTTTTAGACTTCTTTTAAAGTTGTTGGGGCCTGAAGGGCATTAATAGGCTTTAATTTCCCTGGGCAGCCTCAGCTGGCCTCACACCCATGGCTGCAGGAGGCACAGCTGTGCTCAAAACTGAGCCCTCTGTGCTCTGTTGCAGCTGTGCTGGTCTGCAGCCGTGTCTGAGGATGGATGCCCTGTAAGCAGCTCTCTCCTGCATGGACCCATCTGGTGCACGTTGTAGCTCAGCCCCATGCTCCCGGAGGACGCTGGACCTTGGTCATCACTTGCTGTGGCTTTCGATGGAACTGGTCACGAGCGCTGGCTTTGCTCGCTGTGCCCATGCGACTGTATCTGCCCACGAGGGTCCTGCCGATGCTGAGCTCCCTCCTGCCTATTCCCATGTGTGGGGGGCAGGCAGTCCTTGCTGCTCCCTGACAGAGGCCACCAAACCAGTCTGCATCATGCATTAATGGTGCTACACTATCAGCAGAGCTGGAGCTGAGCCTCAGCCCGCCCGGAGAGCCCGAGTGACGCCTGTGACCGTGGGCAAGGGGCAGGCAGGGAGCCCTATCCCAAACGTTGCGGCGGGCACAGGCCGGGGAGCCGGCGGCGCTCGCTGAACGCCAGGAAACCTTTCACTGCGCCGCCGTGTGGCCAACTCCCGGTACCGGAGATAGCGTGTAGCCGGGGAGGGCTTCATGTGTCGCCCGGCGCACTCGCTGCTGCCATCCTGTGCCCAGAGCTCGGTACTGCAGCCCGGGCTCCGCGCATGAGCCGTGCTGCTCCCTTTGTCCCCGCAGCTCTCCCCGGAAGTGGGCGGTGTCACGTGGTGGCTGCTGGCTTCCGGTGAGCAATGGCCGGCGCGGTCCCACGCTGGGGTGTGGGCGGCCCCGCGCGGTGCTCGTGGCCGCAGCCCGGTGTTCGCGCGGCGGCTCCGGTCCCCCCGGCGCCGTGTCGGTGCCGCATGCGCAGCGCCCGGGAGCAGCATGGCGGCGGGCAGGGTCCGGGTCCCGGCAGCGGCGGCGGCAGCAGGTGAGATCCGAGCCCACCGGGGGGGCCTTGGGCGGGCGCAGAGGGGCGTCTCCTGCCCGCCCGGTGCGGCAGGGCTGCGGTCTGCCGGGGACGAGTCGGGTCAGGAGCCCCCGGTGCGCTTGATTCTGCCTTCATCTCCCTCGATGAATCTCAGGCACCTCGAAGGCTCCTGGCCCGGCATCCTGCGCCCTGCCACTGTGCTTGTCTCGGCCTTTGCCCTGGTTTCAGCTGCAGCAGAGTTAATTCTCTTCCTAGGATCTGGTGCAGCGCTGAGTTTCGCCTTTACTCTGAGAATAACGCTGGTAACTCACCGATGTTTCAGTGATTGCTTGGTCCTGCTTATCGCGATCAAGGACTTTTCTGTTGCTCGTGTTCTGCCGCTGAGGAGGGGCACAAGAAGCCAGGACGGAGCAGAGACAGGACAACGGACCTGAGCTAGCCAAAGGCGTATTCCATACATACCACAGCATGTCGTGCTCGGTACTGGGGGGGGAGTAAAAAAACTGGGGGGAAATAAGGAGCTGCTGTTTATTTTTTCATGCTTTAAAATAGAGATGGTGTAAACCAGGCACAGGCTGTCAAAAAGAGAAAACAGTGGATTAAATGATAAAAAATTAAAAATCTGTATGAAAAATGATGTACTCACCCAAAAGAGAGAAGATCATTTGCAAAGAAGCTAATACTGTTTCTTTGCAAGCAGGGATTTTAAATGGAGGACATAAACCAGCAACCTCCCTGTACACAGGTATTTCTCCCATTTAACTTTCTGTGCTAGAGATTAGGCCATGGTGTGAATAAGGCAGTGAATTGGTCAGCCAGTGTAAATGACCAAACCAGACCTGCACTGGTCTTGTTCAGATGCCCTGAGAACTTAGTGTGCGCAAACATTTCTGGCTGTGTCTTGTGAGACCATCATATATAATCTGTTTCTAACAGCAGAGAGCCATGAGGAAATATTTCATAAGGAAGATTTTGAAATACATTTTTGCAAACCGTTCTCCTACACGAGATGAAGTGACCCTCATTTGGAGTAAGAGGCATGCAAGAAAGATTCTCAGACTTGTTCTCCCTGTGTTTCTGTTTGTTGTCTTTCTAGTGGGTTGTTCATTGCAGTGATTGTGAGTCTGCTCTTCCTTGTGTTATTGAGCTTCACAGCTGGGGTTCTCTTCTGGATTTTCATCTTGGGCATGACTGGAATTATAGGTTATGGTAGGTGTAATCCTCCAGCCTCTGAGGCTGTTTTTTCTTATTGCTTAATTTTGGGCAAGGAAAGTAAGTGATTACATCAGTTAAATGCTGTAGTTGGGAGAACTAGTGCCTAGGTTTAGACACAGTTAAGTGAGAAGGGCTTAAGTGGCAGCGAAATTTAGTAAGAATCCAGCTGTGCTGATACTTAGCACCAGATGTAGTAACCTGAATTTGCTGCCCACAGCATGCTTAGTCCGCATTCACTTGTACTGGTCTTGCTTTTCTATAGATGTGATGTTATAGCTGACTAGTCTGGCAGTAATGCGTGTTTGGGTTTCGCTTACCTGACGTGCTGAGGGCAAAACGCTTCACTTGTCAAGGTTTCAAACAACCCCAGCATGGTCTTTGCACTCTTCAGAAGCACTCATTTGATCTTGACTGTTTCTTAACAGGCGTGTGGCATTGTTACGAGTATCTCGAAGGAATACCTTGGGTCTGACCTCACTGTTTCTGATACTGGATTCCAGAGAGACTTCAGAGCGTACCTGCAGCTAAGGCAGATGTGGGTAGCATTTAGTAAGTGCCCTTTAAACTTGGTATCTGTTAATAGATATTCAGGAGGTTCAGTTGCTGTCTTGCTACAGTTTCTGCCTTGGTAAATCTCCTCCTCTACATGTGGTGCTCATAGAAGGAAGCAGAATTCTCTTTCTTTGTATAGTACAAAAGTCTACTTTTTATGCAAGGCTACTAATGTATTTGTAAGGGGACATGATGCAGTCGCACTAGTGATGAGAGTGAAAAATGCTGGTGTTACTAGCATTCTACTTCCTGTGTGCTCAGTTTTCACAATGAGGAATCAGAAGGCAATAACTAAGTCCTGATGAAGATAAGGAGGAGCATTTTTCTCTCTCAGTCTGTGTAATCCCCCTCCTTGGGGGCCCCAGAACTGAGAATAAAAACTGTGCATCTTTTGTAGACCTGTTTACATTCAGGTCACTGCATTTTCTTGGAGGCTGACCTGCGTGTGTGGAATGAACCATCACAAATGTCATCACTTCTGGTTTTCAAAAGTGCTTTGCTGCTTTCTCTTACAAGGGCAGTGTATTTAAAACAATCCTACTGCAACAAGACAGCCTGCAGCATATGCGTCCCTCCCAAGGGAAGGAGGGGCACAAGAGAGAGCAAATATCTGTCAAATACTACTTGCACTGCTGTTACTGCTCTATTAGCAGGCACACAGACACTAACTGATGATGAATGGCACATAACCTGAAACACTGCCTCTCTGAATTGGTAGCTAAATTAACAGAGCAGTAGTTTGCTGCTTAAATCTCCTTTCTGTGTTTTGTGTCTTTGTGTAACTGTGTTGGATCGTTGAGCTGCCAAGCATCTTCTACATATTGTTGAGGCAGAGCTTTTTAGCATGCTGGCCCTAGAGAATATTAGGATTTTGTTCCATCTTTCCGTGTAACTCCCCTGCCTGATTCTTAGCAGCCACTGTACAGTTTATCCAGAGGTCAGTGTCACTTTCAGATGAGTAAATTGAGGTACTCAGGAATTAAATTACTTTTCCAAAGTCACCCAGCGAATGAGTTAAATGTCCTTGAAGAAAACATAGGTCCTCTTAGTCCTAGTCTAGAACTCATCACAGACTGACATTGCTTTCCTTTTTCACAATGCTTGGGACAAGCTACATTAACTTGACAGAGCTGAACTGGATTGAGACCAGCTTCAAAGGAACCTGCCTATGTATTCCTTCATGGAGAACCATATCAAAAATAGGTGCTGAAATGTGTGTAACAAAAACTTTGTTCTGAAGAAAGTCTGTGGCTCTGAGCACCACAGGGGTCACTTGCCATGTGCAGTTCTGATGGCTAGGGGTGCTGATAGTATTTGGGATCGCAATTGAACATCATCTCTGACTATCTGGGTCTGGATTCTGAGACTGTGTCAGATCTGTGGGACCTGAAGACAACTACCCTGTCCCTGTGCAAACCTCCAGACACCCCACGGCTGAGGGATAGCATCCCTTTATCTTCCTCTGCCTCTGCAAAACTTCTTGGTTTCAGCTGGAGGAGACAGGGCCTGCTGTATGTCCACCACTGCTGGGCTGGTTTAAATGTTGTCTAAACCTCTGAGGCACCCGGAATTAACGGATGTGTCTCAGGGTCAGAGGAGGTGTGCTTCAGGAATTTGACTCTGCCTTCTGGAGGTGGTGTCCAGAGAAATCTTCTCCTTCCTATTGCAGCAGTAGGATTTGAACTGACACAAGTAGAAATGAGACAGAAGCTGGCTCCTTAAACAAGATCTGGTTTATGAATCAAACACTGCTCACAACTAAGGGAGGAAATGTTCCGGGGCATGGTGCTTTCAGCTCTCTAACCTTAGAGCAAGTTTGTGTGATAACAGCAGCACAAGTGGAAGGTGAAAATCATTTGTCCAAAACTGTACTGTCTTAGCCTCTTTGTTTTTTTTTGACTCAAATGAGGGGAAAGGAGCTCACGCCAAGCTAAGTCTAAGAAAAGCCTATTGATTTAAGTACATCTACATGTTATCGGAGAGTGCGTCTCAGAAAACTGCACTCTTCAGGAAAAGTTGAATCTTTATCTCCTTTTTATTTGTTGTATCTAAATACTACAGATGAGCAGCATTAGAGTATAAACATGCAAAATGTGTGTTACATAAAGCAGCATTTGTTAAGGGTGAACTGTCAGGGTCCTGCCCATTCTGACAAACTCTGGGCGTGTAGAATTTCCCCCCACAAAGCTATGAAATGGGATTGAAGATTGGCAGCTGCCCTGAGATAAGGAAGGAGCTGCTCTAGCAGGGAGTTCTGTCAAGTTCATGTACAATAGTCCAAAACACAAGCGGGGTGCGAGGGGGGCGTGAACTACAGAGACAGCCTATTGGTTCAGGTCTTGATAAATCTAACTTTTGTTTGTTTCCAGTGATAATACTTTGTGGTGTTGAGGTCATAATCATACTGACGCTGATCTTCCTAAGGAATCAGATCCAGATCGCCATTGCACTTTTGAAGGAAGGCAGTAGGTACGTTTGCCTGAGTTTTGGGAATATATTTTGAATTTTGTTAAACAATCTCTGGAGTCTACTTTTCTTGAGCTTTGTCTTGCACTACAAAGGGCAGGAAGTTGGGGTTGAAGTACAGCACTGGATTTGTCCAGCCATACAGATAGTATAAAGAACACCAGTTCTCTGTTACTGAGATTGTGCTTATAAGAGCTTTCTCTTTTGCAGTAAGACATTTCTTATCTCCCAGCTCCCTGCCTTAAGAGTACAGACGCTGTTAGCGGCACCATGTATCCTCGGTGCAAGGAGGTGTGTGCCAAGTGTGGGGTACTGTTAATAGGAGCCTAAGACCTACAGCTGCCAGCTTTGCTCTGTCATTGGATTGTCTCCAGAGAGACAAGCTAGTGGTAGAGGAGTGGTGGTGTTCTGGCTGGGGCTTTTAATTTAGGAAAGACTGGATCCTTATGGCTCCAGTCAACCTTTTGTATGGACATGCATAAATCTGCAGAGAGAAAAGGAGAATTCCATGACCAGACATCGTAATATGGTGAAGTCCAAGGCTCTTTTCAGCTCTGAGTACAGAGAAAAGTAGAGCAGAATGTGAGAGTTAGGAGGCCTCTTCATTTTGTGTTTTCCAAAATCTGTATAGGCTTTATTCACAGTGGTTACCGGTTTATCCAGTGCTAACTCTTAGTTCTGATTTGGGTTTGTTTTAATGAGAATATAAGAAAGGAGAAATGGACTTACCACACCCTTGGATTTCATTGCAAATAGGCTAAGGTCTCATAGGCCTTGGAAGTAGGGCTCTGTTAGAGCATGTGGAGTTAGCTCTAAGTTTATCTGTGTGCACTTGCTTGTAGTTTTCTGCCCTCTCTGTTGATGTTGTGGTTCTCAGGAGTCAGGGTTTAGGATTTTTGTAATGGGATTAGGAAATGCTGAGGTTCTGCATTCAGCCAGGTACCTGTTTCCTGTCTTATGCTACTGTGCAGTTAAAGCATTGCAATTAATTTTGGCAGGGCTGAATTATCCTCTTTAGTTCCTGTTCATGACAAAGCAGGAACACTGTTAACGCTCTGCAGCACTTTTGTTCACAACCTTGACAGGTAGAAGGATTTCAGGAAGTTCATAAACTTCCTGCTGGGAAGTGATAACATTCTGTAGTTTTTCAGCAGCACGGAAAGGTCACTTGAGGGTGATGGTTTTACTCTCATGCATAGGGCATGAGGTGCAGCACTGTGTGCAATTGCTGTAAACCTAACAGCCCATGCCCTGTATTTGGGAAGCTGCAAACCAAGCTGCTAACAACTGGAAATCAAATTGCATTTTTCAATACCTTTTAACTACTCTTTCAAAAATATTACAATTTTCTTGAAATCCATAGGGGCAAACAGTTAACAGTTGTTACTCCGTCCATGGTGTCAGTGGAAACCAAGAGGCCTACCACCATGAGCTGCTGCACACTGCTATTATGTAGTGACTGTTTCTGCTGTGTGACTGTTTCTGCTGTGTGCCTCTTACTGGACTTCTGCATCTCTAGACTCAGACAGAAATCGATGTGCTGCTCTTCAGCTCCTGATAGCACACGAGGGTTCCCTTGCGCTCTCCCAGCATTTGCTAGTTTAGTAGCAGGAATTGGATAGCTTTGTCTGCTTTTGCATTTTGGAAACTGCCTCCTGACAAACACACAGCATCAGAAATGCCACAAATCAATCCTGTAGGAAATACTTAGAGACAGAAAGGCTTGTGATAAGCTTACACGGTCACTGGAAAGACAATTTAGAGTGACAGGAAGAGGTAGGTGGCCAGAATGCAAAGAGAACCAACCTGTAAGCTTGAGTGAACAAACCCCTGCTCTCTGCAGTCCCATCCCATGAGATAACCCAGCTGGAGGCACTCAGCTCTGAGGATGCTGTGGTCGATTTACCCAGCAGGGCTCTATCCACTCACTCGCTTGCAGAGAGGAGTCCCTGCAGGAGTAGGGGCTGGCATGCTCCAGTTCCTGCTGAGTAGCTGCATTCTAACAAGAGCTATTAGCAGAATGTCAGCCTCTAGAACATCAGCCTTGATGTTAAAAGGAGCTCTCCAAGCTGCCGACAGTGAAAGGCCGTTCTTCTTTCTGCCTGCCATCAGCCAAAGGCAGGCACCATTCATTTAGGGCACGTGCAAGGAAAGTCACATAGTCACAGGAAGATGTTAGCATGTCCTGGCATTACAAAGACAAACTGAATGTCCCTGCCCCAAAATAGTCAGTACTTAAGGCAGGAAAGGGGCTGGGAACAGAGTCCTCAAATGCAAGGTAGCAAGAGGTAATTTCAGGTGTGTAGGAACTGAGGGAAGAGCATATGAACTGAGCAGGGTGGTACAAGGAAATAAAGGGTCATTACTGAAGGAAAAAGATGTGATTGAAATGGGTTTTGTGGCCTGGGAAGAGCTGGATCTGTGAAGTAGTAATGGAGAAGGAGGAAGGAGAAGACAGGCTGGAACATGGCAAATTGATAATGTTGATTGTAGTGCTGGTGATCAGAGTGGAATTGTAGATATGACAAAGTGAAGATGTAAAGACATCTGAAGAAAGAACCTGCAGTATTCTGAGATCCCAGCTCTAGATTATGCTACCACTATTAATGAGTAGCTCAGAGTAAGAAGGAAGATGCTAGAAGAGGCCTGATAAAAAGCTTGTTTCTTAAATTGCTGCAGCTTACTGACATGTTTCTTTCACAGGCCTGCTGGCGATATAATTTCAACATTGTTCTACCCAGTTGTCACCTTCATACTCATTGCAGTTTGTATTTCCTACGGGGCTGTGACAGCTGTGTATCTGTCTGTCTGTGTACCTCTCTGAAGGAACAGTCTTCTGGTCTACAAGTCCAGATAATTCTCTGTTTCACCTTGGCCAAACCAGCATTAAAAGTGCTGTTTGGTCACTTGGCACTTGCTGCACCTGTGCACTCTTCATCACTGGGCATTTGCATGTGATAAAATGGAAATAAAGCAATTTTACATGTTGTGTATGATGTACAAAAGCATACAGGTATTACTTACTGTCAGATGATCGAGTTTCTGGTATGCAGGGAGAAGATAGAAGGCATCCCAGCAGTCTTCCCTGGATTTCCCCTAGTCTTGCTCTGGACGATCGCACACAGACAAGAGCAGCAACAAGGCTGAGGAAAAACAAACAAGAATTGACAACATTTGCTCAGCAAAAGCATTACTGGAGTGCTCTAAGCCTATTTGCTAATACAGTGCAGGAGCATCAAAGCTTTTTGAAACATAAGGGAGTGCCAAAAAGATGCAACCACTTTGGAGAATGTGCTGGAACCCTGAAAAATGACTTTAGACTTTTCTGTTTCCCCCTATTTTCCTTTGAACCCTTTGCTTACTGCCCGTGCAGGACTGGTGTCGCCAGCACACTCTTTTCGCTGCAGCACAGGATGGCTGATGCCTGTGTAGCTGACTCAGACCTGAGGCCAAGAAGGACCATTTGGTGCTTACTGGTGGTAGCTGCCTTCCAGAGAAACACAGAGAGGGATTAAATAAAAACAGGAAATTGGAAAGCGCAGAGAAGCAGGGGAAAATTGCTGTTCTTCCTGGTCTACTGGTAGGGAAACTGAGGCACGGAAGGCTGAAATCTGGCCACAGAAGCTCTAAGGGGAGAAGTGGAGAGCTTGAAAAAGACCCGGAGCAGGGCTTCACCAGGACACAACCTGAATCTGTCTTCGCCCTAAAGACCTTGCTTTGCCACCTCAAACTCTATCTGCGCACCACCTCTCCGGTGCCTGCTCTGAGGCTTCCCGCAACGCGGCGCACAGAGTGTGAGCGTCCGGCCTCTGCTCCCACAGCCAAGGAGCCAGGACAGAAAGCTGCCACTGGCTATCCCCTACACAGGTCTGCTCAGCATATTGGTGGCACCATTCCAGGTGCCTCTGTGGGTAGGTGATGCCCAGCACCAGCTTTCCGTAGAGGCTCCTCAACTGTGGGAGCAGGGGCTGGATGCTTGTGCTCCATGTGCTATGATTGAGGATACTCAAGAGCACTCAACAAAAGGGCAGTTAAAAAAACAAAGAGGGCAAAGCGTGGCCAGACTGCTGTGTTGGTGGAACTGATCATGAGATCCCCAGCTGGAGGTGACGGGCAACAACCACCAGGCATGCCGCTCCCTTCACCAAACTACTGACATTTATAACACGACTCTTGCTTCCACCTCCTTGTCACTGCTCTGCTTTGGGTCTCCTAGCAGTAATGGTTTCAGCTAACAATCCAATACAGAACACAAGTGATAAAAAGCATTCTCAAAACTCTCCTTCCAGTAAAGAAAACATTCAGAGCGCAAAAACAAAAATAGCAAAATAGACCAATAAGCAACCCTAGAAAATCTAAACTCCTATAAATATAACACCTCCGAAAAGAAAACCTTACAGAGATACTTGTTAATGCACACGCTGGGAAACCTTGACACATCCTGAAGCTCTTCACTCACCTGATTCCATTACAGCAAACATCAAAACGCAACAGCACAAAACTCCACAAGACTCCAAAGCCACAAAAGACAAAGCAAACCCACCTTGCTGAAGCCCAAGAGCTGAATGAGCTCCCTCTGCAACACTGTGCCTTTATACCCCAGGCAGTACCCACAACCCCTCCCTCAATGCCCTGGGGCAGGGGTGGGGCAAAGCAAAGGGCTTTGCTTTTGGGCTGATGTCTGTAGCCCAGAAGGGGGCCCAGAGAGAAAAGGGCTCTTCCATAGAGCAGACCCCAGTGTGCTTTCTCCAGGAGTACATCCCCAGCCCTGGGTGCCGAAGAGCAGGCACCAGAGAGGCCGTGCGTAGACGGAGTTTTAGGGGGCCAAGCGAGGGCAGGAGCTCCGTGTGTGCAGGTGATGCCTGCGGGAGAAACGCTGTTGGGTTCGCAGAACCAGGAAACCGCTCCGAGGAGCGCTCCCCGGAGGATGGAAACCGGGAGGGGAGCAGCGGTTTCGGAGCCCGCTGTTTCTGCGGCACCGAAAAGGTGAGCGTGTGCTGCCACCGTGTGTCCAAACGGCGGTACTGCACGTGGGGAAGCGGAGGAACGGCGCCGGGAGACGCTCGGTGCTGCGATCACGTGGCCAGTATTCGGTACGGCACGGGGTGTAGAAAACAGGCTGCGCTTGTGGCGATGAACCAATCAGAGCGGC